>NC_067226.1:17602500-17797500 GCF_019924925.1 Ctenopharyngodon idella
TAAAGAAACAATCTGCACCTGTAGACTGAACACGTCATACGCATGCACATGACGTCAACATTTTCACAAATTTTTTGTAGTTTACACTGAGGCGATAACAGTATTGTTTTCAAAAACTTGCAATTTGAAACCTGTTTTCAGGCCCTGTTTGTCGTGTAAATGAACTGCAAAAATGCATAAAAAGTTTTATGTTTTTAGTTGAAAACGGTGTTGTTTTGTGAATGGCCCCTACAAGACTAGAATTATTAAAACATATTAAAGAATGTTTAGTGTAGCTGTATAAGAAAAAAGCAGGTATTTTTAATATATAAATTGTTTCTCAAAGACAATATCAAAATTTAACCCTCCTAACCTTTTCAAAAAAAGATTACACCTTGGCTATTTTTTTGCTATTTTTGACTGGGAACAGAGTGTAACTTTTTTGCTTAATGAAATGTTATAGAACTAACTTCCCTGAACAATACAAAGCTGCTTAATTACATTAATTTTTTTATGGTTTTTCAATTTTGAATGCCAAGGTGTGACATTTTCTATTTTTTATTTTTATTCATTTATTTATTTATTTATTTATTTTTTCCAGATTGCATTATATAAAAATATAGGAATCCATTTTAATTAAAAAAAAAAAAATTAATTAAAAAAAAAAAATCAAAACTTTTATAAGGTATAACGGAGGACAAATAGAGATTCCTGCTTTTCAGATTTTTTTTTCTTCTAGAAAAAAAAAAAGATCCTAATGTAGTAATCCCAGACAATAAGACAATATCTATTCTAGAGTTTCACAAAGGATCTCAACAACGTCACAGTCTGTAAGCATAAAAGCCAGAGTTTCACTATGAAATTAAATTTCCTCTTCAAATGCCAAATTGTCTGTGTTACTATCCATATTCATTTTACAGCTAGATACTCATGTCTTCAATGGTCTTATTTGTGTCTATATTAGGAGAAATATCGGTAACACTTCACAAACTCACTTGTTAACATTAGTTAATGTATTAACTAGCATGAACTAACAATGGGCAAAACATTTGTTACAGTATTTATTAATCTTTGTTAATCTTAGCTATTAAAAATCCAGCTGTTCATTGTTTGTTCATGTTAGTTCACAGTGCATTAACTAATGTTAATAAATATAACATCTGACTTTAATAATGTAGCAGTAAATGTTGAAATTAACATTAACTGATTAATAAATGCTGTATAAATATTGTTAATTCTTAGTTCATGTTAACTAAAGTAGTTAACTAATGTTAACTAATGAAACCCTATTGTCAAGTGTTACCAAAATATCTAAGATAATGATGATACACAGCTGAGACTCCTAAGTCTAGCTACATCTAAGTCTCCATAAAATATGAAAGAGCAACTTTTGAGCAATAACATTTCACTTTCACAGTAAATAAAAGAAAAGGCTGCTTTTAGTTTACCTGATAATAGAGAGGACTTGCAAATTATAAAAAAAATATAGCCTATAGCATGACATGACATTAAAAAAATTACAACAGCAAGTAAACGAGCACATCGATTTGAAAGCATGTGGGAGAAAACTGCAGTTAGCCACTAGCTGCCTAGACATTTCAGGAAGATGCAGGTCTCTTTATATTTGCAGATGTAAACTCTAAGCCTTAAACAGAGAAAGTTTCTCACTGCGTGCCGTGTGCCTGCCACAACAAAGTGCTATTAGCTGGCATTCTTGGTAAGGTGAAGGTGTACACGATGATTGACAAACGGAGGACTACAAGGCAATGGAGAGCGCGCCGCGACTTTAACCATTTATGATCCGCCAGCAGACATCAAACGGCATGCCTGGCTTTTATTGACAACCAAGATGCAGGATGTCAAATGTTTACCATTACTTTCAAGTGCTACATCAGAAGCTTTTCTTCTAGCGGTTTTTCAACAACTGAAGCCATTTTTCCTTCTCTCACTCTTTTTCTCTCGCCCACTCCCCCTTTCCTCTGATGAAGAGGCTGATTAAAGTTATGTAAGTGTCACCTGCCTGCCAGGTCTCTGTTTTCACTAGAGCAAGGACGCCAAATTAAGCACATCTAAATGCTAATGTTTGAATGACTGGAGAAATCGGAAGAGAAAAGGGGGCGACTGAGGAAGACTGAAAAATTCTAATTTTCTTCACAACAAATTCTTCTTTCCCCTCCTTTTGGTTAAATTGAGCATTCCCTGATGATTTTAATAGGTTCTGATTAACTGCCATCACAAAACCTAGAAAGCGTCGATCCAAATAATCCTCTACGTGGAAACAAATGCTATGAAATGTTTTACAGGCCTTTCATTTGAATACGAATAATGGTACATGTGTTATTCTTTGTTGTAATTTGATCAATGGTGTGAGAGGGAAATGTGGATATATTTGAGTGTGTGTAAAAAGTTGGAGCACACATACTTCTCACACACTATGACAAAAGCAGCAGATATCCGCAGATATACGTTTTGAAAGCCAGTATGCAAATTTGAGTCTACACATCAAATGGCCTTTGTCTTATAATGTATCACTTCTATATGGAAACGCAAAGGTGCATCTGGTGTGATTTTGGCGGGCGACGGGAGGGAAAGACTGGAAACAAAGACTTACATTCTGCGATTCAAACACCAGCATGCTGTGACACTCTCAGGCAGCATGGAGGAAGGAGGCAGAGAGAGATGATAAAGAGCGCCATCTGTTGGTACTGTGCAATACTGACTGGAAAGCGGTACTGTGGCTTTTTTCATTTTAAACACGAAGCCGGGAAATATGACATGAATACTTTTAGAGAAAACTCTGTTAACAGCTATCCACCTTTAATTGTTTTTTTGCATTTCTTCTTATTGAAATCGCAAACAATTATAAGCAGCTAAACACACACTCACAAATACATTCTCCTTTTTAACCTGTACGGTTCTTTCTGGCTGGGCATGGATCGGGAACAGCACTCTTTAGGGTTAAAGTCTTAAATGTATGTGTCAGCATTAAATGTTATCAAATCATGTGTCAGTGATGTAGACTTAAAAGCAAAAAGTAAAAATTGTAAAAATTATTTTAAAATATTATTTTGATTATAGATATATATTTTTTTTACAGGAAAATAAGATAATGATCCTGATTAAGTATACTTTAGTTTGCACTGCAGTAAAAGTTGAGTAAGGTAGGTTTGCTTTAAAATGTACTTAAAAATCTTTTTTTTTTTTTTAAATCACATCTTCTATCAACACCCTAAACTCAGCCTCCATTTAATGTTAAACATGTTAAACAAACAAAAAAGAAGTAATTATGCAGTGGGGAAAAAAAAAAAAAAAAAAAAAAACTATTTAACAAAAACAAACATAAGACGGTGTATGTGTGTATGCATTATAGGCAAATCAGATGTTACGCTGAATTCAATACTTGAAATTCTAAAAGTAGATTTGTATATGTACTTTCAGGTAAAATAATTTAAATGAATTCAAATGAAATTAAAGGGTACTTCAGTGTACTGTAAGGGAATACACTTCAAAAGTGTCCTAACATAAGACTATAGGTATTAGTTTTAATATTGACTATTATTTGTCATTTGAAGTACATTTAAATACTTTAATTATAACTCTCTTTGGACATTTCAACACACACACACAAACACACACACACACGCACACACACACACACACACAGCCCAGGGCATATCAACCCTGCAAACGTGGAAAATAGAAATTGACACTAAATTTAAACACAAGCAATGTTTTAGATCAATACAGGATATATATATATTTGGATATATTTCATATTTATATTTGTCATATTTACATAAAAGGACACATATTTTACTTCCATGCATAAAATAAAAATAAAACAATGCAATAAAAACTAAACTTATATTCTATTTTTCAACTGCATGTCATAAATCTGATAACTGCACCTATCCTATTGACTGCTAGGGTTTTTTTTATTTTTGTACTATTAACAAATTATCACTCTCCGAAAAATTGATATACACAAGCAGCATCAGTACAAATCCAACAATGCTTTGTAGCCTGTCCACTCACCCCAATTAAAACCAAGGTTTAGGTGCCCTTTAAAAATATATATATTTTTCACGACAAATTAAGTCTCACCAAAAAGATAAAAAATTAAATGGAGAAACTGCCTTTTTTCTGAATCCAGTCATTACTAATCTGGAACCTAATTACTAGCAGGGCAGATTTTCCTCTCTGATTTTCTCCAGCCAATTAATTTATATTATTTTCAGGATGACATTCAGTCCTGTGCCCCTTTTGTCTTTCTTTTGCCGCTCACACCCACACACTCCTATCATTCAGCCTCCAGTATCATATAACACACACACACACACACACACACACACTTACATTTCTCATATGCTGGTGTTAGGCACTGACCAACACCTTAAAATATAATACCTCATAGTTATGCATCCACAAAATGATTTTTTTTTTTTTTTTTATAAATCTGTTCGGCTCACCCACACATAACAAATTCATTAAAATGCTGCACAGACAATCATACTGTTTCTCCAGAGCTCCAGCATTAATGGTAGGACCGCAGCCTTGCGTCACCATATTTTCTCCATATCTTCTCATCTCTGCACTGCTAATGCCTGCTAGTCCTCATGGATAACCAGTTAAGCAATGTCGGTAATTAAGTGCTAATTAAACTTAAAGCCTGTAGTTAGGCAATGCCCTACATATTGCCTTTGCTATAGTGTAATTACACACAGTGCTATTTTAAAGCCCGCTAGAGACTGGCTGAATTGAAGTGTATACACCACATTGGCGGTAAAGAGTGAGGGTCAGGATGTGTGGTCAGGTATGCAGCCTCAGGGGTCAAAGGTTAGAATAAGGTTGGCCTCAAATAAGCCTCTGAGGTTTATAGTCCTTTAAGGCCCTGCATGAATTCATCTCTGTCTATGATGTATCGGCTTTCATCAGCGCTTTGTCATACTAACAGTGATCAATGAAATAACGCTGAAATAGTGCTCATTTTCAAAGGAAAACAACAGTGTCCCTATGATGCTGTCCTTCATATTAAATGATAATTACATTTAATGCACTAATTATTCATAATAACTTATATATGTATTCTAGAATCATGACAATCGACTAGTGCATGGAGAAAAAAAAATATATATTAACCTAAAAATGTACTTCATGTGTTACATCAGAAATTTTAGCTAACATCACTGAAACAACTTAAATAGGTTAAATCACACTAACAAAACTAAAGTTAGTTAGATCAGGTAGAAATTCCTTAAAGGGTTAGTTCACCCAAAAATGAAAATTCTGTAATCATTTGCATTTTCTTCCAAACCTGTACAACTTTCTTTTAGACATTTTGAAAAATGTTCGAGTTTTTCAATTTTCATTTCACAAAATATATTCAGTAACACTTTACAATAAGGTTGCATTTGTTAACATTAGTTAACTACATTAGTTAACATGAAATAACTAAATCTTCTAAAGCATTTTTAATGATGTTAAGGATTAGTTTATGTTAATTTCAACAATTACTAATACATTATGAAAAAAAAAAAATTGTATCTGTTAGTATTATTTAGTGGACCTGAGCTAACATGAAATAACAATGAACAGTTCTAACGTTAGCAAAGATTAATAAATACCGTAACAAATGTATTGCTCATTGTTAATCTTAGTTAACTAATGGGACCTTAGTGAAAAGTGTTGCCATATCTTCTTTTATGTTCCACAGAAGAAAGTCATACAGGTTTGGAACGACATGAGGGTGAGTTGGCTAAATGATATCAGGATTTTCATTTTTGGGTGAACTGTCCCTTGTTAAAGGTAACAAATGCAGGTTACCACTTTTTACAGCAGGGCTCTGTGAGATTAATGCTAGTATTGTTGATAATTTGACATCACCTCTCTAAAATTACTAACATTAAGGTAATCACAGTATCTGAAAACCCTGGACAGAGGGGTCATCAGTTCAGTTAGAGGTCATGTTGGCCCAGTCCAGCTCTTAATGTAATCATGTTGCACTCCTTTACCATGTGCATTAAAGGTTTAGGGTTACAGTGAATGGCAGTTGTGTGGTGGTGACTCGGGCTAATGGATTTTAACACAAAAAGCAGAAAAAACAAGGTCACCGCTACATGTACACCACAAAGATCCAGCTGCCTCAAAATGTGCAATTTCTTCCTAAAATTGTCTGGCAGTACTTATAGCAAAATCCTGAACTAAATGCATTCAATCCTGCTCCTAAAGATCTACCTTTCTGCTGAGTTTGATTCCAGTTTTGCATCTCCATTTGCACTTATGTGCTACAGAAATATTATGCATTGTGCAATCATTTGTCATATAGTTGTGCGCCTGTGATTTTCAAAGTAAAATATGCTTTGTGAAGTTTAAATATTTACAGACAACACGGGTATGTTCAACACCCTGTTTTGTCACATCAGAGGTTGCTGCAGGACAGGTCTGTGCTTTATGATGTGAAATGGAGGACTAGTTCCTGATCATTTGACAAACATCAAGAGTGCGTTTGCTGATGAATCTCCTCTCTGCTGGACACCAAAAATAACTTTGGTTCATGTGGCGATGATACTTATGGTTTGTTTGATTCCTTCCGCCAGAGAGACGTTAAGAAAAGGACGAAGTAGCGCCGGAAATATTTACGGCAAATCATGAGCGACAGTCAGCGTTACTCATTAAGACGTATTAGCGGTGATTTCAGCCGAGCTGACGCACACGTCGTCTTCTCCAGTCCAAATGAGAGCAGAAGCTCTGACAGCGACATCGGTGCCTCTTCAAGACATTCAAGCACTGAGCAAAAATTCAATATGAGAGGGAAAAAATAACAGCAGAGAGGGGGATTGTGTTTTTCTCCTTCATTCCCAGATAACAGAATTTCAGGGTGACAAACTTCAAGTGCAACACTCTGCCTCAGGGTGAGTTAATTACATTAATTTTCCCTGACACTCTCACAAAATAAAGAAATAGAGAAAATAACCCAACAAGATAGACACTGGAAAACAACATTTTATGTGGCCTTTTTTTCTTTTATTTATTTATTTTGTCAGCAATGATGAAATTAGTACAGAGGGCTCTCTCTGCCTATAATCAATCATTACTTTCAGTAGGTGCCAGAAAGCACCAACTGAAACCATATTTTCTTCACTTGTGGACAAAGGCTTCGAGATTGCGTGCCGCCCTTGTCCATAAATATATCTGGCCTTGACAACCCGCAGGATTGGCTTTGAGATTTTACAGAGTAAACATCTGTTTGTGTGGGTCCTGAGACACGCTGTGCTCCTTACCCAAAACAGCAGAGCCTGTTTCAAGTGAATAGAGCAGAAGATCCACTCGAAGAGCAGACACTATACAAGATAGCATATTGTGTTTGACTGTGTTTGTGTGTGTGTGTGTATATATATATATATATATATATATATATATATTTTTTTTTTTTTTTTTTTTTTTTTTTTTATAAAATACTTTTATTCAGCAAGCACCCATTAAATTTAATCAAAGGTGACAATAAAGACATTTATAATGTTACAAAATATTTCTATTTCAAATATATTCAGCAAAGAAACATTTGGTGAGCATAAAAGATTTTTTTTTGTTGTTGTCTAAATTACAAAAAAGCAACTATATGAACAATAGCATTTTAAAATCTTCAAATCTTATTGATGTTGATAATAAACAACAAAAGTGCATCTAATGGTTGCATATCTGTTATGGAGTACAAAGGCCGCATCGTTTTGGATGTCCAGGCATCTATTTAACCGACAGATTTATCACAGAGAAAACACTGACACCTTGACTCGTGCCATAATTCCCATTTTACAAGCCAATATCTTCACACATTATTTCGTTACATTAGGTGAATATTGCACTTAAAACTCCACCATTTAATTACATCCACCAGTCTAATAAACACATTTTATAGAGTCCATAAATCACAAAAACAAAAACACACAGAATGTTGTTAATGTAACATATTTTATCATAAAGTGTAATCTATAAAAAAGATCAGTTTATACAAAAAAAGTGCTCAGCTTTGTGAATAGCTAAAGTAAATGTAATAAATGTCAGGAATGTTGTGTATAAATCTTAGTTGCTGCATGTTGTTAGCTTGATACATTAGGCCATAATTTGCTATAAATAAATGTTTATTAGCTGGCCAGACTTGTTTTGATGTGTTAATGATGTGTATTTAAGGAGATTCACAAGAAAAGTTCAATTAACGCACAACTTTCTGCAGCATTGTCCTGGTCAGTGTCCCCAATACACATCTGCATTGATTATAAGAAAAGCTGTGCTTTTTACAAATGTCCGTATTTGCATGTAAAAGTGAGACATAATTGAGTTAATTTAGATTCAGATTTGTCACACCTGGCAGTTAATTCAAGTCGATTCAAAATGCTTTTCACAATACAGAGGATACAGAACCATTCAAAATGGCTTAACATCCCTCCACTAAAAGTCCAAGACCTTTGGGGGTCTAAAAAAACCAATGAGCACTTTGTGTTCATGTCAGCAGATCCCTGGTCAGTTTAAGCGCTTTTCTCCCATATTGATTAAGATTACAGGAGGCCCTACACCAAAACCTGGTCCAAGATCGGTCGTTAGAGGCCAACTGTGGCCAGAGCCCTGTGGCTGTATGGCATATGGTTACAATTTGTCACTAACACGCTTTCAGTTGAACCCAGGCTTGGGTCAGCCAGCAAACCCGCTGGCTACACACTCCCTTAAGCTCCATATTAATGACTGCTGAGGAATAGAAAGTGCTAAGCATAATGCCATGAATGCAAGTATTATTACAGACACCTGTGCAGAGACTCAGCGCTATTTATTCCTTCATTCATTCCTTTATTTCATTTCGTCCAACACAGCACAGATCAATAAGCAATTAATTTTACCACCTAAAGAAATATATGGTGTTTTATGCCTGAACAATCAAATCAAACTGTAACATGGCTCTGTAACTATGAGAATGAGGCACTTAAGATGGAAATAAATACATAAAAAGCTGAGAATTTATTTATTTTTTCGTTTTTTTTGTTTGTTTGTTTGTTTTTACCATGTGCAGAAAGGAATGTGATGTCGCTCTTTGTCATTTGACTGAAAATCAAAAATTATAAAATACATACAGTATATAATTAGAAAAAAGGTTCTTGACTCAACTTCAAAGAACCCTTTATGTCAAAAAGGTTCTATATAAGGAGAAATGATTGCATAATACTTTCATGTTTAACATATTTCTAGTGATAAAGTTACTTCTTTGCATTTATGCCTAATTTGCTGTTATTACTATAGAACGTACATGTAATGTGTAACTATGTCACCTTAAAATAAAGTGTTACCTATATAGCAAAAAACAAAGCTATATTCTATACCCTATCAGAGACAGAGGGTGAAAGCCAAGTAGAGGCAATCCAAACACACTTGTTATAGCTGCTATAGAAAAGGAAATCTTGCAGGGGGGCTGAATAATGGAGTCAGAGGGACCAGCGGCAAGCTGAAAATGTTTTCTCAACCAAGACCAGTACACAAACCGACATTTCCCCAACTGACTAGGACATATTTTAGAGTGCAGGTATGGTAGAGGAAAAAATGAGAAAAGGAGGGGGGGGGGTATGTTTTGACGTTTTGTTTGTTGTCCTAGGCAAAATGGAAGACATACATTGTCCCTTATTGCCTAAAGAGCCACAATGCAATTCTAGCCCTCAGTGGTCACACAGGGAGTATGCTCCAGGAGTCACATGGTCAGATGGATCACATCAATTTACCACGGGAAAAACAGAAAATAAGAGAACTCCTCAAAAAGAGAAAACAATATAGCTTTGTCTTCTTTTGACCTCTCGTGGCACACAAATACTATATGTTATTGTGCAAGTAGCACGCAGCTAAATACAGAGGTGTTCTTGTGCTTGGACCAAAGGGGAGATAAATGAATCCCCATCTAAGCTTGTCATTGCTGGACAGAGAGGAAAATCATGTACTTGTAGACCTATATCGCCACCCACTGGACATTTTCAAAATTACAGCTTTAGTCAGAATAGTGAGGTATTTCAATTTAGAGATCACTCCTACTCTGCTTTAAAAAAAAATCTTGACCTCTTGACTACAAGAATGTTATTTCTCTCAGTTAAACCTGAAATAAACCTGCCGTGTGTGGCGGTGAACGTCAGAGATAGCAGCCCTCAGCGAGAAGGCAGTGCCGCTGTGGATTTGTGGAGATGTGATGATGCTGGCAGGGTGACAGAAGAGGAGACGGGCACTACTGTTGTTGTAGTTTTGAACATGACGTGAACAGCAGTTGAGTGATGCGATGTTTGTGTCAGTTGGGATGGAGTGAGTGAGTGATACCATGAGACAGAGTTTGAATCACTGGCTCCTCAGGGGACGCAAATAACAGATTCACACATCATTTAACAAACTGACATATTTATTTAACTTAAGCATTTTTCTCACATTCATAGATAGATTAATAAATAAAGTATTATAAGTGTGTAGAACAACTAAACAAATAATAAAATACTCACTAGCAATACTTCTTTTAATTGATGTTTTTTGTTTTGTTTTGTTTTTGTACATATTTTCCATACAATGTTATGTTAATTTTTGAATACAAGGTGCTTCCAAAATGTACATGCCGTTTTATTTTGGTGACTGAACTTCTAGTAATGTCAACTTGATTTTAGTAGGAAAATTAAGATGATGTGTGTGACATAAAAATAGAATGGTTTTCATTCGAGAAATGCTTTATAAAAGAAAAGACATTAAATGGTTACGATGCACAAATACTAATTCCCCACTCAACATGATATTTGCATTCTGTTTTTAAAACAAGATATTTAATCATTTGAAAAAAAAAAATTGTTAAACTGACAAATCTTTGGTTTGGATCATGTGACATTTATTTGTTTGTTTGTTTGTTTATTGTTTGTTTGTCAGGTGTGCTCATGAATTTCATGCTACTGTCTGACATTTTTTGTGCAAGCCATTTTAAAAAACTAGAGTAGAGTGAGTGAATTAGGAGCTGAGTTAGTTCATTTTACACTGAAATTAAATAAAATAAATGTTGTTTGGAAGTAAAATTAAGTTGTGACATCATTTTTTTGTGTGTTAAATAGACATCCATTATCTTAAAAAATAATAAATTCCCTGTTTATATGACAGATTTCTATATACTGTAAAAACAGATTATTTGTTTGTGTGATTAAAAAAGTAATGTTGAACTGACAGATGTTTTCAGTCAGATAAGTGTCACATGACACATTGATTCATGACAAGAGTACTCAAACGTTACTGTACTGGACTAAACGAAACATTTTATGCGCAAGCTATTTCCAAAACACTTTTAAGTAGTGAGTGAGGTAAAACAATTGTAAAGGCATCAGATGTGGCAGATTTTGTCAGCCAAATCTCTTTGACCTAAATTATTTTTTGAATTACCCCCTTGAAAGTTTATGTTAATATTTTAATAATTTAACTACACATTTACATTGATGTTGGACAGTGGTCACATGACATGCAGGTAAACAAAAGATATTGTATACTTTTTATAATGTATTTTATTTTGATTGTTTTTACTTTAATTTATTTTTGTTTTACATTTTTATGATTTTTTTAACTACTTAATAGCTTTTTCCCCCCTTCAGATCCCACACAAAACCCTGTCTACATACCTATATATATAAAAGCCTGTGGCAGTCAAGCAACTGCCTTCAAGGTGAATGGAAATGTTAACGGATAGCTTTCTCGAGGTAATGTATATACCTCAATGGATATAGCTTAAACCATTGTACTAAATGATTCATACTCTATGGTTTTATGATATTGATTAGGATAGCACTCCATGTACTTCAAAGAAGCATTTGCAAAAAATGGACTTTAAAATGTACATGGTATACTTTGTGTAGTACACCAATGAGAATAAACTGTCCATCGCCTTCACTACATCATGAAAAGGACAACACCACAGCACAAAATCTCTTGCCTTCGGACTGGTGTTCTTGAGATATTAGAGAAATGAAACAGATTGTTGTGTTATAATCATGTCATCCTCACACAGTACATCAGTCTCAGAGCTCTGTTTGGGCATAGAGGATAATAAGGAGGTTATGGGAACCCTAATCGCTGTTTCCCTCTCAATCACACTCTCAGCCTGGAACAAAAAAAAAAAAAAAAAAACACACACAGGAATAGAGAGAAAAAAAGTTATGAAATAATAGCTTAAACTGAAGAATTGCTTTAATACTTCAATAGAAATAACCTAATTCCAACATTTTCAAAGGAGCAGGCGGCCTTGCTTCGGGCTAACGCGTAATGTGTGAGTGAAAGTATATCGCGTGTCACTCTGCATTAGAGAAGCGAGCCTGTGTGCCTTTGAATGAGAGGCAGCTGGGGTAATAGGAAGTGCAGATATTAGAGCTAATGAAATCACAAAGAACAAGACAGATGTGCCATTTGACCAAGTGCTGCGGTGCTGGTGCGGGTGGGGCGTTACATTTGCCCACAACACTCAGACAAGAGGGCTCAAGCCCTGATAGCAACCCTTATGCCACTCCATTTAAATGCATAATGCACAGCGAATGACCTGTGTGTTTATTTACTGTAGCTTGGCGTGGAGAGATTGTGGAGCTCTATATATCTCATACACCCCAGACCCCCCCGTACGCCATTTCAAAGCATTTAATCATACATCAATGCTATTTCTTTACTCCAACACAGATCTTTTGTGAATTTGGCCAGGAGCTGCAAGAACAACTTGTATTTCCTCACACGTCATCCAGAAAACACAACTGTCACATTTAGGCTGCCGTCAATATCTACTCCCCAGCATGCATGTCATTTGGAAAACGTACAGAGGAGTCAGACAAATAAACACAACAACCTGGAGTCATTCGAAAGGATTTGTGGTTGGAGGATTGTGGGGGGCTGCGCAGTGCCACATCTGACCTGTGGCAATAAGTGCGTTAGTCATCTATGATTCATGTCAAAACATACTTAATGTATCAAAGATATGAAACACTTTGACAGCTGCTATGGAGAACAGAGGACTGAAATGGTTTTCAAACAAAACAAGCCGTTTTCCTCCCCACCTTCCTCCCCTCGCACAATAGCTTGCACCGGTGGACTTATGTCCATAAACAGTTTATGATGAAATGCCGTAGCACTTAATTAAAACAATAAATCCAAAGTGTGCATTAGTGGCCCCCTCCTCTCGCCTCACTGACCTCAGCTGTGTCCATTCTGGAACCGTGCATCACCGGGGCTGGGAGAGTCTGGAGACCAAATCTTATTCCGTGTGCCCTGAAATGATGCCACAAACGTGTTCTTATTACTCTCTTGCTTTCTCTCTCTTTTGGAGATAATTTAATTCATATTTCTTTTGTAGCACAAGGGATATGTGGCAGAGGCCTAATCACACACACACACAATAGAACAAAGGGGTTGCTGTTTGGAAGGCAGACTAAATTCTCTTTGGATGTGATGTACTGGCTATTTATCCATTTAGCACTGCATTATGAAAAGCTATTTTAGATTGCATAAAAGGGTGTGTACTCTTTATTATGATTTTGCTCACAGAATTACTTTTAAAGTAAGTCACTATCTGTAAACTATAAACTGCAAAGTTTACCTGAACTTCCTGGCAAATTCTGTAAAATTGCTGATCTGCTCACAGGCAGAATGGCACTCTAATCTCAGTTTGAAAGCTGGTGCATCACACCTGTTCAAATTCACAGTTAACTTTTAAAGCTGAGAAATGAACCTGCAAACTAATGCATGCCCTTTTTCTAAACCTGTATTTTGGGTTCAGTACTTTTACTTTAATGCATTTGGTGTACATGAATGTGTCTGTATCTGTCGTCCTTATCTATTGTCCTGTTTGAACAGAATGCTAAATGTTTTCTTTTTTTCTTTCTTTTTTTTAAGATCTTTTAAACATTCTGCACTGTGGCTCATTGCATTTCACTTCCTTTCATCTCTGCCCAAGCATAATAATAAGGCAATGCTTGGCTTTGAATTCTGTCTGTGAAAATGTCAAGTCCACTGGATGTTTTGCCACAGCACAAGCTGTTTAAGTAGGTAGTGAATATCACATCTTTTTCCAAGTCTACAGTACATTGTCTATTGTGACAACCAGCAAATCTGTCATTTAATCTTTCATACAGTGAACAGTAAAAATTCTCCATGCATTCTTTTTCTTCTGATTCACCAGACAGTCTGAAGTAATTTTCTTAACAACATGAATCATTATTCTTTTTCTCATGCAGACTTTAATCCACTATAGTTTTAACACCTTTTATTATTTCAAACAGATGAATGTCTTTTCCCTGGCACAAAAAAAAAGACTGATCTGATCTGAGCAGTGGAACTGTACATCTTCATGTCATCATATGCAGTGTGCACATACTGCAGTTCTTTTTTAAACCTTCTTTCCTTTTAGCTTAACTTCCTTTCCTTTTCCTTTAATTTAAAATTGTATTTATGAATAAAATATGCTAATTGCTCAAACTATTTAGCATATTTTATTTCTACTCTTTATTTGACATACAATTATTTTCAGCTCCTCACAATTTTAGGAACTTTTTAGTGTTTGTATCACTTCACGTGTCTTTGTGTGTGTTCCACAGATTCATTGTATTAGTGGTGAGGACTGTTCAATGACTCTTTCTGTAAGTTAAATTGTTATGTCCAAGATCTCACGGCAATTTGTATGTATTTTACGAGGTGACAAATACGCACAAATTCATATGACCTCACTCGTACAATTTTTGGCTAAATCGTGCGTATTTTACGGTGACAAATTATGACATTTATTTGTTCTAAAATACAGCAAAAACAGTAACATTGTGAAATGATTTTACAATTTGAATTTTCTATTTGAATATATTTTAAAATGTAATTTATTTCTGTGATTGCAAAGCTGAATATTAAGAATCATTACTCTAGTCTTCAGTGTCACACAATCCTTCAGAAATCATTATAATATGCTAATTTGCTTATTATCAATTGTGAGAACAGTTGTGTACAATTTTTTTTTTTTTTTTTTCAGGATTCTTTGATGAACAGAAAGTTCAAAAGAACAGCATTTATCTGAAATAGAAAGCTATAGAAATAGAAATAGAAATAGAAAGATGCTTTTACACCCTATGGCCTCATGGACTTCACAATCACTTGCCATTGTAAGTCCACTGTAGGTCCACGAGATCGTGGGTGCTTCTCAATTGGAAGGCTGCATCCTAGTATGACTGCTTATCTCGGCTGCCATCAAGTGCCGTCGAAGGATGTCTCAATTTGAAGCATCCTTTGAAGGCAGCTTTTGTTTTGCATCCTTCATGGGTCTTATTTTTAAGGATGCATCAAGTGCATCAAGTGTATCATTCACACACAACTTAAAACACTACTACTGTTATGCAATGGTTTTATGTGCCTTTGTTTGGAACAATTTTCATGGGTGGAGCATTTTTAATAGAAGAGACAGGATCAGCTGCAGCTCATCTATAAGGGCAGGTGGGGCAATGCACCACCAAAATATTTATCCAAAACATAGACCTCTATATAATCTAAAATCAATAAATTGTCAATTTATTAATTGTAAATTTATTTCAGCATTCTTTAACACATATTGTTGGATTTTCTAGACTATTTTAAGTCATAAAGTGAGCAGGATATATTAAAATTTAGCGTATGGCTTCAGCAGGCATTATGATACTGTAATAACCTGGCCCTTTAAATCCCGTAAAGGGAGAGTTCACCTAAAAATGAAAATTATCCCATGATTTACTCACCCTCAAGCCAACCTAGCTGTGTATCTAAGACTATCTTCTTTCAAATGAACACAATCAGAATTATATTAAAAAATATCCTTCCAAGCTTTATAATGGTAGGCTAGTGAATTGTGCTACTGATTTTGAAGTTCAAAAAAGTGCATCCATCCATCATAAAAGTAATCCATATGACTCCGAGGGGTAATAAAGGCCTTCTGAAGCAAAGGGTTTTTTATAAGAAAATATCCATTTTTAAAACTCTATAAACTAAAATAACTAGCTTCCGGCAGACAGCCTAGCCTACACAAGTCGACTTGCGGCAAAAGAGTAACTTCAGACGCGATGTATGACGTAGATGTAGGAGTAGCGTAGGCTTAGATGCCTCTCGCAGTTTAAACAAATAGGGCTGGTCAACAAACTCAAAGCTCCTCTTCTATTATACCTCCAATATTTCTCTTTAAAAATGATCATTTTAGACTTCTAATTCATGACCACACCGGTCATGAATTAGAAGTCTAAAATGAGAATTTTTGTTCTGCGCTTCTGTGTTCATCAATGCGTCATGCATCAGGTCAGAGATTACTCTTTTGGCATAAATCGATTTGCGTCGCTGTCTGCCGGAAGCTAGTTATTTTAGTTTATAAAGATTTAAATACAGATACTTTTCTTAGAAAAACCCATCACTTTGCATCAGAAGGCATTTATTAACCCCCTGGAGCCCCGTGGATATCTTTTATGATGGATGGATACACTTTTTTGGACTTCAAAATCAGGAGCGCCATTCACTACCATTATAAACCTTGGAAGAGCCAGTTTCCCAGCTAACAGTGAATGTTCCCAGAACTTTCTTTAAAGTGCCCCTATTATGTTATGTGAAAGGTTCCTAATTTTGTTTTGGAGATCTCCTACAACAGGTTTACATGCATCCAAGGTCAAAAAACACTTTCATTTTCTCATAATATACATTGCATATCACCACACTGTTCAATGATTCTCAAACGAATCGATGGATGAATCAGTCTCTCTAAACCCCTCCTTTATCAGAGCCTGCTCTGCTCTGATTGGCCAGATGGCCCAGTCTGTTGTGATTGGTCTACCGCTTACAGCGCAAGTTGGAAACAAACGCCCATTACCATAACTGATTCAGCTCCGTATGCTTCCTCAGCGATTGTATACACTGTAAAGACAGTAACGATGGCGTCAATTTTTTTTTACCATATCAATCTGAGCGCGAGTCCGATGATGAAACATTAGAAGAAATAGTTATTCAACCCAAGCCTCCATCACAAGAACAACTTGAATTTCTCAGTGTTAAGCCTCGTACACACCGGGACAATTATCGCGTGCTCTTATCGCCAGCGTTTTTTCGAGACGTTTTTCGTGTTCATACCCAAGCGATTTTCACTGGCGATGCGCCGAGTGAACGTGCAAATTCACTCCCTGACAGTATATGGCGCTTGTGCTGAACAGTAGTGCAAATAAACATATTTATGATATTAATAAAATTAAAGAAGATAAAAATACAGACATAAAATGGCATATACATGACATGAGGAGATGGTAGTGCAAATAAGTCACAATGACAGTAACGCAAGTGAACGGTAGTTCAAATAAACATATTTATGAAATAGACATTCTCAACTATATTTCTTGAATGTGAAAGAAAAAAAAAACAGTAAAAATACAGAAATAAAATATAATATAGGCATATAATACGAGCACCCGGAGGCTGCGTCCGAAAACTAGAAAATGCTGCCTTCGGAGGACACATTTCAAGGTAGGAAGACATCAAGGCACGTCCGAATCCAATGTTAGCTTCACTTCCTGTTTCCTGAGATACCTTCATCTGAAAGATGTTTGAAGGCAGCATAGATGTATCCTTAGCTGCCTTTGGTATCCCACAATCCTATGCATTCTTTTCGTGACAGTTGAGCAAGAAAAATAAAGATGGTGTCCGAAAATTGCGTTTGCTGGTCAGTTTGTGTGTAAATGTACGTTTTTGACTGCCATTTTCCACTTTTGATGTCATTTCTAGCGAGAAATTACTACTTGTAGTAATTACATATTTGTTTAGTTTCTCACCAAAGCTCACGCTATTTTGCTGTAGATCATTAAACGGTTACAATGCCTCAAAAGTCTGTCCGAAATCAGTTTCGTGAGGTGCCTTTATGCACAAATGCTGCCTGATAAGGCACAAAGACTATAGAATAACACAAGACACGTCACTCGTATTGTTTTGAATGGGAGAAAGTGTAACGCTCAATATGGCGGAATAAGTCCCGCCTTCAAAATAAGAGCCAATCGCCGACCTGTAAAGTCATCGCGTCACTGCAGCGGCCGTTAGAAGCACCGGTTTCTATAGAAACAGTCAGACGCGCGCCTCCGAAATGAGGCACAAGAGACGCGCATTTAGGTCTGCGCATGCGCATTAGCTTGATCCAGCCTAAATACTGTTTTTTTGTCATGATTTGAGCGTTTGGAAAAAAAAATTATGAGACAGTTGTTGTCAGATTTCATTGGTGATTTCAAATATGAAATTTAATCGAAAGCTTGGCAAACAGCTTTGGAGAATTTGATGTTTCCCCATTCAAAGAGATAGGAGCTGCATGATGCCCAGGATGCCCAAGAGGCGTTTCAAAGATGGCCGCCGAGTGAAATGACTTGTCTTAAAGGGACTTTGTAAGGCATCGAGGTATCAAGTCAGCTGCCTAGGTTTTCGGATGCAGCAATAGTTTGTAGGGGTCTTCCTGGTCTACTTACTTCCTCTTCGTCGTCGTCTTGGTATCAATGTGTGCTCGGCAAGACCGTTTTATGCTTGAGCGCCACAAAGTTGTGTTTTACTGTAACTTCAGCAGCTCCAGGCACGTGAACAGAAGCGCCAATCTCATTGGTCGGCCAGTTTTTAACGCGGCGCGTCAAACCAAAAAAAAACGAACCCGAGGCATTTAAAAAAAAAAAAACGCTTTTACGCCTGGCGTTTTTCGCGTCGGTGTGCACACTCACATTGGCGCCCTTTGTTTAGATACGAGGCGTTAAACGTCGGCAATAAACGCGCGCCATATTCGTCCCGGTGTGTACACAGGCCTTTACACTACTCAGTTTGAGGTACATCATGAGATGTAATTCCTCACTATCAGCATTAACAACTGTATGTCCATCAACAAACCGCTGTGTATTCCTAATTTATTGCGGTGCACATGTGAGAACTTTATCATTAGCTGTATCAATAACGGTGCATACATTAGCTCAGCACTAACGTGAATAACTGATTTATCTTTAATTAAAGTTTGTAAAACAAATCTTGCTCCACCCTTTATCATTACTCAAAGTAGTAAGAAGGACAGACAATCTGTATTAATGGACACAGTTTTAGGTAATAGTGGCCCACAGCTGATTAGCAAAAGTATTTCAATAAGACAGTAATAATGTGAGTTAGCCGGTTAGCTGGAGACATACACAATATAGCTAAAAAACAAAACTATGTATTTTGAACACTCGGTATAAAATACATCAATAATTGATCACACTTACAGTTTGTGAGTCTGAGGAGCAAGTTGGTCCAAATAAAGCAGGTATTGTCCCATCTTTAATCACTGATTTTTCACAGCCTCACACTTTGGAATTGAAAATAAACCAAATTTCCTTTCACAGCGCAGAGCACACCGTCTTGTCGACATGTTAATCACACGAAAGGGATACAGCATTTGGGGGTTCAAGTTTTCGCGGGATGTCCACGCAGAAAGTAAGCAGGCATTATGCAAATGTGTTAACTTGTGACGCGAAATGGGATTCGAACTAAAAACGACTCGTTTAAGCGGTTCAGAGTCAACTCTTTTTTTTTTTTTTTTTGAGAGAGAGACAATAACTTTTTTTATGATGCACTTTCAGCTTTACAACTGAACTTTGCGATCTGTTTATATTCACATACAGCTACATTACACAGTAATTTTCAAAAATCCATAATAGGGGCACTTTAAAAGTGGTGTAAATGTTAGTACAAAACGTTATTAAAACACTGTTTTTGGAATGTTCTTATAACTATATTAACGCTCTTGTAATGTTGAGAGAAAACGTTCTTAGAACAACGCTATTGGAACGTCTTGACGTAATTTGTACTTGAACATTCTCAATGTTGAGAGAAAATGTTACAACGTTCTCAGAACATCCTTATAATGTTATTTGTATTTTCTGAATATTTTCATAATGTTGTCATAAAATATTCTGGGAACAACGTTCATGGAACATCCTTGATGTTTGTACTTGCTGAACGTTCTCAATTTTGAGAGAAAACGTGCTTAGAACAACGTTCTTGGAACGTCTTTATGTCGTTATTTGTACTTGATGAACGTTCTCATAATGTTGAGAGAAAACGTTCTTAGAACATTATTCTCAGAACGTCCTTATAATGTTATTAGTATTTTCTGAATTTTTTGACAACGTTATCATAAAACGTTCTGGGAACAACGTTCATGGAACATCCTTATGATGTTATTTGTACTTGATGAATGTTCTCATATGTTGAGAGAATACGTTCTTAGAATAACATTCCCAGAATGTCCTTATGATGTTAATTGTTAAGTTATCCATTAAAAATCTTGCTTGGGACATGACAGGAAGTTATGATTAAAAATATAATTTGAAGTGTACAGAGAAAATACTGAGATGGCTTGCATAAAAAACTAACTTCACCCTGAAGGTTGTACTGTTCTTTTATGAATCAGAGTGTTTAAAGGGCAGAGTGGTTGTCCCTTACAATAAAACAAAAATGTTCCTTTTAATAGGAAAAGTGGACTTCAATACATTGAGACCTGAATTAATTCAACACAGAAAGGGTGTGAAAAGTGGACAAGGAATAAGTAAAAAGAAAATTCATGTAGCCTATTACTTGTTTTTTATGTCTATTGGATTACAATAACTATTGGAGTATATTTACTTTGTCTTTCTGCTTTCTGAATTGTAACTCAGTATTGTACACTCTTTCAACTTAAACATGTAGAAATTCACAACTCAAAATTTCACTTTCAGCCAACATATAATCTTCCTTTAAGGACCCCGCATCAGACGTTATTTCTGAATTATTTCTGAACAAATTATTTTGTTTAAATTAATATACTTGATAATGCAATGCTTGAACGTGCGTTTTAGTTGTTTATGGGTTAATTAAGGTTGTTTGCAAACATAAATACATACAAAAATAAATACTAACAAAATCATAATTAACCGAATTTTTGAATTTGCGTGGCCTTACGTTTGTGTAATATACAGGTTACTTGCGTTACTGAATATTTTCTAAATACACCAGATGATGCATTTACTCATTTGTTTCATAAAAATATATTCAGTTTGGACCTTGGGAGTATGTGAATAATAAAAAAAAAAAAATTAAAATTAATGCCTCCTTTTCCGTGTATGCAGCACGATATGCTGTGTGCAGGAAGTGGAGAAAATGTTTGTCTGTTTTTTATTTTTCTTTGACACATTAGCTCTGATTTATTCAGCTATTTGTTCGCTCAAAATGATGAAGAAAGTCTGTAAGTAAAGACATTGTGCTTAACGCTAGCTTCATTTGCCTAGGTCGAGATGTTTTGCTTCGTCCAGGGAAAAAATGTTTTAGTAGAAATCATGATTTTTTTTTTTTTTTTTTTTTGTAGAAATTGTAGAGTATTTATGCAACTAATTAATTACTTGACCTGTAAACAATTTATACTTATAAAAACACTTATAAATATTGCAATTTTTCTCCTCTTTGGCCCTAAAGCTTTTCAATATTGTTTGATGACTGAGGACAATTTGCAATACATGGTAAGTAATTTCTATTATTAATATGAATGACTTTGGATATGTGTGCGTAAAATCCATCTAATGCATATATTGACTTGCATGTTATCCTCATCAATAAACTTTAGACTTGGAACGATCCAACCAAAATGTTCATTAACTTACCGTTATGCCATCCCAAATGCATGTCATTTTTTTCCTGGAAAATATCTGTTTTTAATTAATTTTGTTTTACCTGTATATGTTTTTTGACTCTCAAAGTGATGGTAGCCATTGACTTGCATTATATGAATCAACAGGGACCACAGTTTCAGCTAAAATATACTAAAGAAAAAAGTCACCTACATCTTGGATGGCCTGAGGGTGAGTAAATGAACAGCAAATTTTCTTTTTTGGGTGAACTATCAAGAGTTGCGAATTTATTAGGGTGTAAAGCTAATATATGATTTGTTGATCTATGTTTTATTTTCAGACTAAATTATAAATTCAACCAATGACTGATTCAGATGCATTTCTTAATTGCAAAACTGCAGTCATTAATAAATACAAATTATCTTAGTTTTTGTGAATTTTTTGTATTTTCTTGTGTTTACTATCACATATCTGCAAAATCTGATTCCCTATTACAGATTATTCATTTTTTTTAAAATAAGAAAAATAAATCACAATTGCTTTAACACAGACTGAAAACATTCACTTGAGAAGAGTGATGAGTTTGCTGACAATGGCATTGTGATCGAGGGAGTTAAAGTTTTGAATGAACTGACTTCCATTACATCAACTTGTGCCCTGCTTCTGGGTATGATATACATCAGCAGCCTGGCTTATCTGAAACCCCTTTGATTTACTTTTGAGGTGTTCCAGAAAGTATTCTTGCAGCTTGATCTGCCTGAATAGTCTGTGTTTGAAAGAATGTCTCAAACATTCAAAAATGTTCAAAATGTTTTAGTTGATAGATGTTTCAGTTGTTTTTGTATGTTTGTAAGACTGTCCAGTTGTTGGTTTGTATGTGTATGTCTAGTATGGATCTGTAATTGTATGTATAAATGCCAAGTTGTGTTGTTTGAGAATTGTTTCGTTCACTTTGATTTGTGCAAGGGTAATCACCTTTAAAGGGTTAGTTCACCCAAAAATTAAAATTGTCACCATTTACTCTCATGTTGTTCCAAGACTTTCGTTCTTCTTCGGAACGCAAATGAAGATCTTTTTGATGAAATCTGAGAGGTTTCTGTCCCTCCATTGACAGCTACATAACTGACACTTTGACACTTCAAAAAGTTCACAAAGAGATCGTAAAACGAATCCATATGAATTGAGTGGTTTAGTCCAAATTTTCTAAAGAGATTCGATTGCTTTATATGATGAACAGATTTAATTTAGGCTTTTACTCACATATAAACATTGATCAGCAAACAAACAAAAGCTGAACCAAACATGGCATGCGAGAATGAACCTCATTGGTTCTTGCAGAAGCTCAAACGTGCTGCGTAACACATGAGAATGAACCTCATTGATTCTTCCACGTCAAGTGAACATGCTCGAGCTTCCGTTTACCACAACTGATGTGTGAGTTGATGTGAATAAAAGCCTAAATTAAATATGTTTATCATATAAAGCAATCGAGTCTCTTCAGAAAATTTGGACTAAACTGCCCGATTCATATGGATTAGTTTTACAATCTCTTTATGAACTTTTTGAAGCATTAAAGTGGTAGTTGCGTAGCTATCAATGGAAGGACAGAAATGACTCAAGATTTCATAAAAAATATCGTTGTGTTCCTAAGATTAACTTAAGTCTTAGGGTTTGGAATGACATGAGGGTGAGTAATAAATTAATGACAGAATTTTCTTTCTATTCAATGCTTGGCACCCCCAAACTAGCATAATTTGGCACTATAGTATTGCATCCTTCATATCTCCGAAGAAGAGACTTTAGTTTTATCAGATAAAAGAAAGATACAGCTGTACTGCTTCTGGGCGGACCTAAAGAGTTACAACACACTTGTATTATCCCTGGATAACCTGAGTTTCAAATGATCTGCAAATCCAGCGTCGAACTGGGCCTTGTTTATAAAACATTCGTCACCAAAATGCCGGGAACAAACAAACACACTTGCACAACTCCATTGCTGACCCGGAAAAAAAAAACTGCATCTGCTGTTCCCTTAACACTAGGTTCTTTGGGAAGCTGAACAAGATTATCTTATGCTGCCTTCACATGCTCTCGGAATTATCGTAAATACGAGTTTCCTAGGTAAAAATTGCACATGAACACCCTCCCATTTCAAAGGTTGAATGCGATAAGCTGGGAATTACGACTTCAGAAGTGTGAATTGTCAAAGATTTCCGATAGCATGTGAAGGCAGCATTATACAAACCCTGAAGGAGCGTATTTGGCACAGAAATACGTTCAACTCGTTTTTTTGAAACTTTGGCCATGTTTAGCATGAGAATCCAAATCTTTAACAGTGTAAATAAGTCAGAGACCATAAAATAGCATTAGACATCCCCCTTAACTAATGGACCAAAAAGAAGGTTGCTATTAAAAATATACAAGAGTTAATAGTATCAAAAAAAAAAAAAAAAAAAAAAAAAGTTTAAAATGTATTAACTATGACATGTATAATCAAATAACATTTCAGTCAAAATTTTATATTTTAAATTTTATATATTTAGGCCTGTATTTTTAATTGAAGAGATTACATAATAATAGACTATGTATCCACACTGAATAATTCTTCTCGGGTTAAGATAAATAATGAAGATGTTTGAAATGTGCATCTAATTCAAATAAATAATAATAAAAAAGCTCTAATTAATTTTTTTTTTAAAAAAAAACCCCTAAATAATTAAAACATGGGCATCAACATCATCCTGCTCCAATTATGGAAGCATCTTATTCTAAGGGTCTAAACTTTTCACCTCAAAATCTGCAGCTCTACATAATTTAATTCACCATTAAAAAAAAATAAATTACGAATAGAATAAATTACGATCAATGCTCGAAATGATTAAATTAGCACTTCAGTACAAACATGCAGTACATAAATAAAGTAAAGGAAATAAATAATTACAAAAAACACTTCTTTCTCAAGGTCGTCTTCAAGCGGTGGCAGGTGTTCCTGGCTGATGTCACTTTCCACGGTCACGTGACCTGCAGTGAGTCACGTGATCGGCGCTCCATTCTCGCCATTTTGAGTCCAGAGTGAAACACTTTTACACCCCAGGAATAAAAGCAGCGCATCACGGGCACCGAGGCCAAAGATCAGACACAACTGCCGCATCAGTAAGTAGCGCTCGGATGGTTGTGACAGTCGCATGACTCTGAGTTGTTTATTAAACGGCACAGTTGCTTTTTACGGCTCATGTTGAAGTGTAAAGTGTGCATGTGTGTGCTGCTGTTGTCAGAAACGTCCTGCCCCTTTCTCACGTTGCGTCTCCACGGTTATCACGGACACCATGTTCTCAAACACACACACACACACACTCTGCTAAACTTAAGCTCAACTATCTCAGACCAATTGACTGAGATTTATTTGCACGTGCTCTGTATCTGTCAGTAGGTCTGACTCGACATATCTGTTTATACTGTAGCACAGAGACGCACAGCATGCTTATTTTTACCCCCCCCCCCCCTCCCCCCCCTTTTTTTTTTGTCGATTTTGGCCTTTGTTTGTTACTTGCTGTTTGTAACAAACCCAAAATAATTTCAGAATTTCTTAAGTGACACATACACACAAAGATAATGCAAAAATGTGTTCGAGAAAGTCATTTGGGTCCAATGTTGTTTTGGACCTCACTGACTTTTATTGTACAGAAGAAAAAATGGTTCGTTTGGAAGAGGAAAAAGCACACAAAGCTTTTCTTGTTTTTAAATACTGTAGAATAATTGCATGTTCTTACATGTGTTCATACTCCACGTGTCTTTGTTTTGATTCAGTGTAATTCTCAATAACTTCCCTTTAACTCTAGGTCAAAAATGCAGAAGTGTTATGAGGAAATGTCTTACAAGTTGAAAGTGAAAAATCCTCTCTCAGTTTAGGTGTGTTAAAAGTCATTCAGGTATTATAAAAAAATATCCCTAACGGATGTTTTACAGTCTGTCATTATTGCAAACAATATGAATTTTTCAAATGCTGTCATACCTGTGCAGAGCTGCAAACAATTGCTTCATATAGTCAATGGCCATGAAGAGCGCTATATAGAGTGTTTTGAGAGGGGAACTATATTAACTGCATAGCCTTTTTACCCATGGTTAACTTTATAACACAAACATAAATAACCAACACTCAACTTACTTTCTTTAACGTGGCATATACCATGTAGAGCCCTGTATACTTGCTGTATATAGCGGAATGTTACAGAACTTTTGTATGAATAAATAAAAAGCAGTGCTGTACAATGAGCCAAATCGCAATATGGATTAGTGTCTGAATATTAAAGCTCAAAAAAGGCTGCTATTGAATCTGAAGTTTGCATGTTCTTCATGTGTCTGTGTGAATGAGCGCTGCGCTTTCTTCTTCTTCACAGTTTCGTCTGCCATCTATATGAACTTCATCTCCAGATCTGCTCTGAGAGTTCACATAAACAGTTTATTATTTCATTCAACCCATCAAAATAAAAGTTTGGTTTAACTTGATGAAATTTTAATAGATAAATATTACCATTGCACAGTAGTGTACTTCAAGTAGTAGAAGTAATAATAATAATAAAGTTTATTAAAACACAGAAACTCAAAGGTCTTCATTACAACCTGCAGTTTGGTCTAACTTGGAGTTATGAAAGAAATATATTATAATTGCACAGTAAAATGTCCCTTCTAAAATAATAATACAATTTATTAAAACATTATTTTTAGGGAATATCACACAAGTTTCCATACTTTGTTTTAATTTAAACAAACTTAATTTTATTTTATTTAAGCCAAAAATAAAAGGAATTAATACATTTTCATTTGATAACATTTTAAAAGGTTAATTTTATAAATTAATTTTATTACCTCCGTTTTTGAAAGTAAATTTGTATTTGATTTTGACATTACAATGTTTTATATTCTGTGTATTCATGACAGTGAAATAAGATACTATAAACTTAGATAAAGGTCTAGTCATGAGAAGAAAAAAATACAGTGATGTACAGTGAAACTGCCAGAATCTTTAAAAAAAATACTGTGATACAGATTTTTGGTCATACCAAATGTGTTCATTTAGTGATGATAACTGGCTGACTATACAATATCATGCTTATTACAATCTTCTTACAAAAAAAAAAGCATGGACATGAAATTGGGATTTACAAAAAGTTATTAGTACTGGCAGGCTAATACTGTGTTTCCCTGGGCAACTTTAGTTATTCAGAAATATTGACCGCCAATTGCTGAGATTGACAGGCAGACTCTTGTATGATGAAATATCTAAATCATATTTTAGACTATATGTGGTACCATATTATAACATAAGAAACACAGAGAAAAGTGGTTTCTGCTTCAGATTCAAAAACCACTTAATCTGTCATGAAAAAAAGAAACAGCTGATTTACTATGCAGTAACTATTGGGTGATATTTATAGTTATGTGAAGTAATGGATATTCTTGTAAATATGTAAGGAGGGCCTCTGCCACTGTACACACAGAAAGCTAATCATCTTAAAACCAGTGTTAGACAAAGTACAAAAATCAAGTACTTGAGTAAATGTACAGACACCCTAATAAAATATTACTCCAGTAAAAGTATTAATTACAAAAGTTTTTTTTATTTATTATTATTATTTTTTTTTTTTACTTAAGTAAAAGTAAAAAATACTGATTGATTAATGTTTATTTATTTAGCAATTCTATATACTCCATCATACTGGTTATAATGTAGGCACACAGATAGAGCTTAAATAGGTTGCAGCTCAGTCTGACATCATTATAAATTATGAATTGTCAAGTAGCCATTACTAGTCAATAAGGAAGATTATGCTGACACTTTAATCTGCAAGTAAGAAAACGCTATATTTTATTACCAAAACTTGTCATACACTGATAACTACTATTCTGATAATTACTGATAATTCAAGTGTACAAACAAGTGAAAATAATATACCATATAGTATGTAAAAAGGAAGAAAAAAATGTGTTTTGACAAATACACAGTATAAAAACAGACGTCGCTTAGGTCAAAATGTTAACATTTTAAGAATGCTTTGCAAACATTTAGTTTTATATCATTTGAAACTGCTACAGCAGTGGGGAAGACGCGTTGATTTTGCGTTATTTTAACATTACGTTTCATTTTTAACCCAAAAGCTGGTAATACACAATTGTGGACATGTCCACGTTCAAGCAGTTCATACAATAGGCTTAAACAGTTTGCGCTTTCACAGCAGGTTTAGTTCACAAAAAACTTACAGTTATGTCCTAAATATGATTTTCATTTACAATAATAAATCATAAAATTCAGCATTAGTAACTTACTTTACGCGCCATCAGTCACACGCACACTCAAGCTCTGAGGGTTTCGGGCTCTTGGCTAATTTGGAGTCAGACTTGTGAATTCAGTGATTTGTCAACTGGTTTATTTAAATCAGTGAGACTCGAGAACAGATGCAGTTGGATCAGTCGAGTTCACGAATGAATAGTTTAGTAAGATTTGCGAACAGATTTAACAGGTTAATTTTTAGCAGGTTAATTGAAAAGAATCAGTTTGTTAACGAATCGAACATCGTTAAATAATGAGGAACTATATGTTTTTATGAAATGTAGTGGAGCAAAAAGTACGATATTATGCTTTGGAATGTAGTAGTGAAGTAAAAGTTACCCAAAATAAAAATACTCCAATAAAGTAGAGATATTTGAAAATTTTACTTTAAAGGGTTAGTTCACCCAGAAATGACATTTCTGTCATTAAGTACTCAGCCTCATGCCATTCCAAACCCATAAGACGAGAATACTTTTTGTGCGCAAAAACAAAACAAAAATAACGACTTTATTCAACAAATTGGTCTCTCCCCTGTCATTCTCCTATGCTGTTTACGTTTACAGGGAGACCAATTTGTTGAATAAAGTTGTTATTTTTGTTTTGTTTTTGCGCACAAAATGTATTGACGTTGCTTCATAACATTAAGGCTGAACAACTGTAGACACATTGACTATTTTAACGATGTCTTTACTACTTTTCTGGACCTTGAATGACGATTATTACGTTGCTTTCTATGGGGGATAAAAAAAACCCTTGGATTTCATCAAATATCTTAATGTGTGTTTGAAGATGAACAAAGGTCTTATGGGTGTGGAACGACATGAGGGTGAGTAATTAATGACAGAAATTTTGGGTAAACTAACCCTTTAAGTACAGTACAGTAACAAAGAAAAAATACTTTACATTTACTCAGCATTTCTGAACTGTTAGTGAGCTGGAATTTGCTTTGTGCTCAGTTGTGTTTTTATTCACATTTTTACATTTTATCTATTTATTTTTTTACATGTTTCAGGAATGGAGGACAGCAGTGGTGTTGCTGTCCTAGTGCCTCACTCTAGAGGCCAGCAGGATACAGTCTTCATTCCCGACAGACGTCTTCATGGTGGCGAGGACCAGCAACGGCAGCAGCAAAAGCAGGCTGCAGACTCTCTTATTCAGGTCATTGAGAAGCTCAGCAAGATTGTGGAGAAGAGGCCCAGAAGGTGTACCATCTCTGGGAAAAAGAGACCTTTGACAACCTGTGCATCTGTACCAGTTCCAGACAGCAGGGACTGCACTGAAGGGGCCACACCTTGTAAGAAACTCAGAGAACAAAGGGAAAAGCACCCAGCACCCAGCAGCACGCATTTGTTCGAACGGGAGCCTTCAAGTCAAGGCACTCGGGCAGTTACGTGTTACCAGTGCAGTATGTGTAGATTTATCTCACCTACATTGGAGCTGTTGAAAGAGCATCTGCTGCAGCATGATGAGCAGCACAGTGACCTCATCCTAATGTGCTCAGAATGCCAGTTCACTTCGAACCATCAAGAGGAGCTGGTGGCACACGTGAGACTCCACCTGGAGGAGGGCGACCATGCTAGACGCATCCTAGACGAGCAAGGCACATCACTGGCAAGGAGCATTCACCAAGGGATGGCAGTTTTAAAGGCAGGCAACTTGGAATCAGAGAACACGTCTACGCCGAAGAAGTGGTACAGCTTTGAGCAGAGTAGGTACCGTTGTCTTATCTGCAACTATGAATGCAGACAGCAGCGCAATTTGAAGACCCACGCGTGGAAACACGCTGGCCTGGTTGACTGCTCATACCCAATATTTGAAGATGAGACAGACTGCCCTGATACTTTACAAAGCTCCAGTCCACCTTCAGCTTCAGCAGGTAAAGAGGATACCATTGTAGTTCTCGCAGCAGTTGGAGGAAAACCTCAGATGATGCATGGCTCCTCCAGCCTCCAGCTAGAGCTGTGTAACTCACCAGAAGTGAAGGGTCATGGGGAGACGGCAGCTTTGAAAACAGTGGAAAGCAAAATGCCTGTGATTAGCCACATTTTTTCTATTAAAGACCCCGAGGAGCCCTTAATGGAGGTCCAGGTGACACCAGAGGCACAAATGGAGTTGGAGTTGGAGACTGAGAGTCAACAGGCAAGCTCCGACAGCCTCCTGTCCTCTGCGCAGAAGATTATCAACTGCAGCGGCAACAGTGCCGGCCATGTCAATGTCATTGTGGAACGCCTTCCCTGTGCTGAGGAACCAGTGTCAAGCAAACCTCTGCTCCTCAGCCCAGAAGTAGGAGGAGACAAAACCCTTCTTGCCTCTGAGGAGCCAGAGTTAGAGAGCCAGCACCACCCCGTATACTACAAACAAAAGGAGGAGGTTGTGATCGGCTGGGATGGAGAAGATCGACAAGAGGAGGAGGAGGCGGTGTCTTCGGGATCTCCCTCAGATGAAAACGTGCCACCAGTTCGGAGAAGGACTTACTCAGAGTCCCTTCGGCTGCATTCTTTGGCCGCCGAGGTACTGGTGGCCATGCCCATGAGAGCCCCGGAGCTTAGCAAAACCACTGCGAAAGGTATCCATGACCTGAGTACGCAAATCCCGGACACAGGCCAGAAAATTATAGAGATTGCTGATGCTGCCAACCCTAAGGTGTCCTCAGGAGAGCTCACCGGAGAGCCAGCTGCTCTACTTAACCTCGGCCTCCAGAGTTCAAAAGATTCTCGAGATGTGCTGGTCGAGGGACCCTCCAAAGCTGGCATCAGCATGTCTCTTTTGACTGTCATCGAGCGACTGCAAGAGCGTTCTGACCAAAACACTTCAGATGAGGACATTCTGAAGGAGTTGCAGGACAATGCCCAAAGCCAAAATGCTGGTGGAGTTCCAGGGGGTGTTGCTGTGCCTGCCGAAGTTTCCTCTACAGACGGTCTGGTGGAATATATAGGTGGGAGCGAGAGGCCCTACCGCTGTCGGCTGTGCCTGTACAGCAGCGGAAACAAGGGCTACATCAAGCAACACCTACGTGTGCATAGACAGAGAGAGCCCTACCAGTGCCCCATCTGTGAACATATAGCCTGTGACAGCAAGGACCTGGAGCGTCACATGATCCACCACTTCAAGCCCCGCATGTACAGCTGCAAACAGTGCACAGAGAGGTTCTACTACAAGGTAAGGAGATAAACATTTCTGGTGGAAATAAGCATAAAAAATTATTTTATTCTAATGTGCCTGTTGAAGCGAAGAACAGTATTGAGCTTATTTTACATTATTAGAACATTTGATTCACTCATTTCACCCCCAAAATGGTTCTGTAATCATTTACTTTCATGCTCTTTGTCTGTATGTCTGTCTTTGTTCTGTGCAACACAAAAGATGATATTTTGAAGATTGTTTCGACAATTTTTGCTCATACAATGAAATTGGAATAGACCAAAAAAAAAACAAAAAAAAGAGACATTTTAAAATATTGTCTTTTGTGTTGCACAGAAGAAAGAAAGACATACAGGTTTGGAACAACATGAGACATTACACATTAACTACATGACATTTTTAATGACACAGGACTGAATGCTTGAAGCACTATGCTTTAGAATTAGATTTCTTTGAGAAATAAAATTCCTTTATTATAGCTCTAGATCAAATACTTTACCCATTTACTATGTTTATTTGTTTATATTTTGAATTGATATCTTAAAATAGACTGCATAATCTTTTGTTTTCAGATGTATTATTGAATTATCTTTGTATTTCCTGGTAGGCAATACATATTTAAGCAAGTCTCAACTGTTCTGAGTGGGGAGCAAGTATTAATTTTTGTCCATGTAGATTGGCGTAACGAGTTTCTAATATTGGAGTGAGAGCACTGCTCTCCCTTCCACTGCTGCTTTATTAATAAACTTCCTCCTTATGAAGCACTGATGATGGTTTTATTAATACCACATTCAGAGTCAGCTGAGAAACCACGAGAGAGATGGGCATGGGATAGACGACATCAGCAACACACTGACCCACGTCGCTGAAAGCACAGCGGTCATTGAAGAGTCAACCAGGATGACAGATGAGCGTGAGAATGAAATAAATCTTTAGTACCACACACCGAAACAAAAACAGTTCACAACTGACCAAAAGCACAAAAAATAAAATACAAATTAGCACTTTGTCCTATTGGTTATTGAAATGATTTTGAGATGTGGATGTTGGACTCAACAATGAATGCAGACTTGCAGTCAATTGTGGAGGGACGGGTCTTAAGCGGTTTAAATGATTGGAGAATTCTGGCATACGCCCCTTTTTTTTTACTAGTAGATTAAATTGACGGTTTTAATTTTAAAAACTTTAAAAATGAAACACAATTTAGTATATGTATCATATAAACATGCATTTACAAAATAGGGTGAATTTTCATTTCATGACAACTGTAACATTACAAATAATGTGTGATTATCATTTACCCCTTTTCCATTAGCATGGTTCTGCCGGTTATTTAACAACTTAGAGACATTCTTTTTTTTTTTTTTTTTTTTTTTTAATTTGTGTGTATTTCTCTTTCTTGCTCAGATTTGGTCGGTGAGCAGAGCGTTTTCAAATGCGATGTGTGCGACTACACCAGCTCCACATATGTTGGGGTGCGCAACCATCGGCGAATCCACAACTCTGATAAACCATACAGGTTTGTGTTTTTTTTTTTTTTCTTCCCCAATCTCATTAAATATAAGGATAAATGTGTAGAAATGTATTTTGTTGTAAATGATACATTACACAAGGAAAACAAATCAGAAAGCATTAGATGTGTTGTAGTTTGAATACATTTGACTGGACATGAAAGCATTACCAGTTATCACCACAAAGGTGCAGTGGTGCTCAGGATAAGTCTTTGCTGCCCTGCCTGCTCTCATTGTGTAAAAGCCTTATGCTGAACATGTACAAGATCTTGTTCTCTTCAATGCAAGCACACATACACAAACCCGATCACATGCAAGCTCACATAAACACCTCAAGCTCCCATTATGGTCTCTTTGTGTGTGCTGACATGTCTTGCTTCAGTTCTGCTCACCCATGATCATTTCAAACAGAGCTTCTGAGAAAGAGGGTTCTTTTAACACAGCCGCAGGATCCATTCAAGGCCTGCACAATGTGTTGCATTTGCCACAAGAAGCCTCTCTTCAAACGCCCCTTTCAGTGGTCTTCAAACACAGTCCTTCAAACGTTTTAACGCATAGCCGCAAACACAAAACAATACTGTGCAAACAACGGCTGACCCCACTTGACAGGTGCTCCAGTCCAGAAGGTCTCCTTTCAAACCGCGACCTTGTGCCATTCTAATTGTTTATCCTGTGCTGCATGACCCCCTCTAGGTGCTGCAGCTGTGATTTTGCCACAACTAATATGAATAGCCTGAAGAGCCACATGAAGAGACATCCACAGGAACACCAAGCCATGCAGCTGCTGGAGCAGTACAGGTGAGAGACAAACACTGTGAAAGAGCTGGTGTACAGAACTTGACTGTAGGTGGAGATGGGTGTATTGCTGTCACAATTCCTCCATTAAATTCAAGTACTGGATCTTGAAAAATCCTCAATTTGCAGTTTACCCTTGTCGAGTAACCGGCAAAATACCGGAAATGGCGCATTCCACAGATGAGAATCCTTGAACCGCATTATTAGACCGTTTTCTAAGGCTGCACAATAGCATAGCGCTATTGTGAATTCACAAAAGCTGTGATTCAAATAAATAAATATCTGCCCTCCTCGTTTAATATATATGCGGTTTTATTATTTACACGCGTGTAGGTTACGTGTGTCTCAGATCCGACTGCGTTCACACTAACTGCTGCTCAGGGTCGCCAGGTTTTCCAAAACCCGTTTTTGGCTTGGTTCCCCTGGAAAAATTTGCATTCCAGGGGCTAAATATCATGTTATTTGGGGTCGCTTCAACCCGCGGACATGAAAAACAACCCGCGGCAACAGTATAAAAAGTAGCCAACACTGCTGCTGCTCCACATGAACTGCTATCATTTACATGCGTTGAGCGCAAACTCCATCTTCATATGCTGTGAGTTTGGGTTGCTTCTAACATTTATCTGGGAACACAATGTGCGCCATTTCATTAGATTTGTAAGCTAAATCATTTATAAACCTATGCCAACACAGGAGAATACATCAGTCTGTTTCTAAAAATACAAAATGTTAATTGTGACTTCAAAATATGTTTAAACCCTCACTCTGAGTTTGCATGTTTTGATGTCCACATATTCTTGTTCAAGAAATTACAGTGGCTGTAGCATTTCTATTGCAAAGAATTGGACAAATATTAAAAATTAAGTAAACATTTGAATCATTAAGTAAACATTTTGTTGTTTACTCTGAAGTGTAACAACATCAGGCCATTGGCGCCCTCTGCGGGCATTTGTTATAATACGTGAACAAATGTACAAAAGATGATTGTTTATATATCATGTATTTTAACAGTGTGCTATAAAACCATATGATTACTTGCTTTTGATACTTTATTTGAACCAAATTTAATTGCCTCATTATTATTATATATATGCATTTTAAGTCATTTTAAAGGCATAGGTCTTTGCTTAGGTCTATTTTAATTAACACAAAAAAGTTTGGATTAATAATCTAATAAAATAATCGAAAACAGTCGAAAATAAAATAATCGACTGATTACTCGATTACCAAAATAATCGTTAGTGACAGCCCTAGATGGGTGGTGATTTTTATTCTGTTACAGGTGCTCGCTGTGTGGTTATGTGTGCAGCCACCCACCATCTCTCAAATCCCACATGTGGAAACACGCTGGAGATCAGAATTACAACTATGAGCAAGTCAACAAGGCCATCAATGAAGCCATTTCTCAGAGTAGCCGGTGAGAAGGCCCTTAATAATATATTCATTTTATGTGATACGATTTTTTGTAGGGTGAGGTTATATAGGTAAAATGTTATAATTTTGTGTGATTTATTGTTTTTTGAGATCTGCCCCCTAAGGCTTGATGTAGCTTAAAAAAAAAAAAAAAAAAAAAAACTTTCTCAGTATTTTCCAAACTTTTGACTATTTGATATCTTAATATTTATGTGTTTGCTCTGAAATTTAAAGGGTTATTTTAAAGGGTTAACAATTTTAATTTATACACTACCGGTTAAGTCTGGGGTTGGTAAGGTTTTAATTTATTTATTTTTTTTATTTTATTCCATTATTCCTGTAATGCATTTAATACATTATACATGACTTTATTCATAATAACATTCAATATGAATATACAATATTTCTCCCAAAATACCACAGTAAATTCATGGTAAATGTTGGTGATTTGTGGATCGAAAAGCCTAGTATTAAACTGAATTGAACGATTGAACTGAGTGCGTGATCGAGATCGGTCCATGAGTAAATGCACCTGCTTTGAGCTTTTGCTGTGCTGTCTATTGGGCCAGGCTGATAAATGGTCCATGTAGTGCGGTTCAAAAGAGTAGCACATTTTCATTCTGCTTTTGGAGCGTTTGCCATTCTATGTTTCTCATATGCAACAGAATTGGCTCATAATCTAAGAGAGTTGAGTAAATTTATAGTAGCACCTGTGCAACCTGTAACAAATTTTAGTAGCACTGACAGGGGAAAAAAAGGTTGCAAAATGAGACCCTGAAACATGTTTTGAGTCTTTGTTTTAATCTGAGTTTCAGTCATTTCATTGAAATGGACAGTTTGAACTAATTCATAGAACTGAATTGAACTTGCCAACTCTTCAGCTGTCTTTGCTTCTAAAGTTTAAATCCGAGAGCTCTGTTTTGTAAAACCTCTCGGTCTTAAATCTCTCATACGCAGGTCTTATAGAAATGTAATGGCCTTACTCACTTTATTTTCTATGATTTCTCCTGGGTTTAAGATCTCCTACGACACCTCTAAAGTCAACAAATGAGACTGGGATGGAGCGTCCATATATTGTCTTGACCAGAAAAGACAAACAGTCATCTGACGTGGCTTCTGCTTCAGGTGGACAAGAAGGCAACCCCATTAGGCCATCATCCACCAGGGAGCAGGCTGTAGCGTGGCGGAGCGGTTCGGGGCAGACGCGAGCAGGTATGGAATACTGTGTGCTGCTCTTTTGCTGCTGTATCTGTGGCTTTGAGTCCACCAGTAAAGAGCAGCTGATGGAGCACATGAAGCAGCATGAGGGAGATCTGATCAGCATCATACTGAGCAAGGAGCAGCAGGGAATTCAGCCCACAGAGACCAGCAGCAGCCAGTGACACACACGTATTCATACATACTGTTCTTGTATCATTTCTGCTTGGATAATCAACATGAACAATTTCAAAACCTTTTGTTTTCTATTAATCTACCTTTGTATTGATGTCACAGTTAGATTCCGTTACTGTTATTGACCATGAACGTGTGATTTCAGCGAAGTGCATTCAAATGGGTAACAAATGAAATGTAATTTACTAGTTCAGCAGAGGAAAGAGTAACTTTTGTTGTGAATTATGCAAATGATGAATTTCAAAAGCATTGTATACCTCATCTGTTCAGAACATATATCATAGAGTCCACACTTTATAAAAAAGGGGCAGCTTTTCTTGTTCACTGTAATATTATTTATATCTATATTTCTAATGTGCGTTTACCTTTAAGGAGGCACTTGCCGTGCCATATTTGAGGTGTAGAGAGACAGATTTCTTTCTTGCTGTCTGTGTGTCAGTGTTTGCATTGATATTTATCAAACTAATTTATTTTATATGCATGTTCCCCTCCGTTATGTTCATACAAATTAGAAAATTTGTTTCTAGTTATCGTCTCTTTTTTTGGTGCTATTGGTCTTGCGCTCAGAAATGAGCGAAAGAAGTCATTGGGAATGTATCTTAAATTTGTATATAAACATCATATAATGAATTTAAATGTTCTCATTGAAACAGCACAAGTGTAAAATTGGCCCCATTTAATTAACTATTGAAAACATGCAGCAGGAAAAACTACAAATAGATATATGTATATATTATTATTATTATTATTATTATTACACATATTAAAATCCATATTAAGCTATTACAAATTTAAAATGCCAAAACTTAAAGACGTGTCTCACTTTTAAATATCCTTCAATTCTTTTTATGAGTAGGTTATTGTATTTGTAGGATGTTTTTTCCTCTTATTTTATGATGGTAAAAAAAGAAAGAAAAAAGCTACAATTTATAACTTGGTCATGGGTTTAAAATGAGATTTTTCCAGAAAAAAGTAGTAGTAGGTTATTGGGTTGTCACAATAGCAGCGATAGTATCATGATACCAAGTATCTCTATTATAGTGTGGATCCGTTGTTATAGCAGGGGCTGTTCTGTTGTATTATTTACATTTCACACAAAAAATGTTGTTGTTTATATAATATGTTTATTATTTTTATTATTAATACTGTAATATAATTATAGTATTATATAGTTATAATTTTTTCACTTTCATGCAGCATTGCAGTGCATTTTTCAAAGAAACTCAAGGGAGACTTTATAAAGCCAAAGCTTAAATTTTGAAGTTTACTTTAAGATTATATCATCAGTAATTGATATAAGAATTACAAATGAGCCTGAAAACTCTACGCTCACACTGTGACCAACATCACATTTAAGTGTGAACTGGTTACGGTCCTGAACTGACCTGCATGCACAAAAGAACAATAACAAAGACGGCGCATAGCACGGAATTAAGTCAGCATTTATGCGTTCATTTATAAGTTGATGTGCCGTGGAAGCCAGCAAATTTGTGCGCAAGCGATAAGGAGGACGCAGATGAGGAGAAAGACAGTAACGTTTTTCTTGTACAGTTTTTTTTTTTTTTTTTTCCTCAAGTTTTCGACTGTCACCGTAATTCTTATGAGTATTACAGCTCAACATCTCTTCACTGACTAACTTCACTTCCGTCTTCCATATTCACCAAGGGCTACCATTATGTAAAACCTTTGGAGTCCCATAAGCGCAGAATTGTGACGAATGTTGATCTAGAGTGACGTAAAAGGTGCATTATTTCCAATGTGGCTGTTCAGACTGAAGTCGCATTGCAAAACATCAAACCTGTATCTGATTTAGGACCACGTATGGAAGTGGACCAAATCAGAATTGAAAAGATCAGATTCCATGTGATTTGCGCTGTTCACACTGTTATGAAAAAACAGATCCAAGTTGCATATGAGCAAACAAAATGGATTTGGGCTAGTTATGCCTGTGGTCTGAATGTAGCCTAAAGTCCACCAAATTCATCACGAGGTGCTTGTGCGGATTGCTTTCACATTGTTTTATTCCACATGCGCTGTTTTTTTTATTTTTGACACATTGATGCTTCAGAAAGACGTTTTTGGCCGTTAAATGTCTGTCTTTTTGCTTTATAATACGCTGACAAATTAAGAGTAATTCAACTTTTAATTCACGTGTTGTTTCGTTCTGTCTAGTGTCCTGTGTGAACAGCACCTTAAGCACTGGACTAAAATACATGCCAATGCAATGCTGAAAATGAGCCATGGGTGCCGCTCCACAACTGAGTTCAGCTCAAGTGCATCACAGTACTAACGTTTATGAAATACTGGAACGGCGCCAGTATTTTGAGGCTTGGGCATCGTGATACTACCATAGCACAGATATACTGTGCAACCCTAGTAGTTGAGATTTTGCTTTATCACTACCTCAAATGTACTACGCTTTGTCCCCTGCTCTGTTGACCTTGGCTTTTGATCTTAAGGTCCCTCAGTCTGACTTTATATGCAGCATATTTTCCAAGGAATGATTTGCATACACTTAATGTTTGTATGTCAACAGTTTAAAATGCAAAATTAGCATGATTTAAAGGGCATCCATAATTCATGCAGGCTCCACACTGCCCAGAGAAATTAACTCTTAGGAATTGAATAATAGGAATTTACATACACAATTATTATGTTCTGAACTTAATGTACTAATTTACAATTCAAACTGCAAGTGTCACAGAAATAGTAACATGGTCTGCATATAAATCATGTTACCATATGCATCATAATGAAAATGGATAGGAAACATTTACCAGTATTGAAACTGCTTTCTCACTTTAATTCAGTGTTTTGCCATATAAACATCTGTTGAGTGTTTGTTTCAGAGGATGCATCTTGTTGTTTATGTACGTAATGAACACTTGCTTTCCAAGTAATATCAAAGAGAGATTGAGCTTCCTAGTAGGGCTGCTCGATTATGGCAAAAATCATAATCACGATTATTTTGGTCAGTATTGAAATCACGATTATTTAACACTATTATTGGTGGGTGATATGATCAAAGTCTTATTTCATGATATGAATAATTTTAAATGTCAGTGAAATTTCGCAATTATCGATACTTCAGCAAAAACTAATACTAGGTTAATTATTGTAAGTAAAAAGTCCTCAAAACGGTTACAGAAGACAAGTAAACAGTCAGCAATAAAATAAGAATAAAGAAACTAATTACAAACAAAACCGACTTTGGGTTTTTCAGGAAGATGTAGCCTACTAAAGGCCCCGATGTACTTAAAGCGAAGTTCTTTTTCATTCTTCGTTTACGGGTAAAACGAAGTTCAAAATACATGAGTAGCGATATACTGTAATCAGACATCTCACGCCGTCCACACTGCTGAGAGCGATGGTTAGATGAATATGTAAAAATGTTGCGCGCTTTCCTCTCAGTAACAAAATAAACACAACAAAATTGAGAAAATAGCAAGGTTTTTTTTTTTTTTTTATAATAAAGCATAAGAAAAGCATCTGATTGTGGCAACATGGATATGTTTGTTTGCACAAGCTCTGTAATTCTGCACTCCAGTAAAGTCACGTCGCATTTATATTATAACACTTTATAAAATAGATTGCTTAAAATCAAGCAGCTTTAACATATTAAACATGAAAAACTGTGTCAGTCTCTCATTTCATCAGAAGTACAATTTCGTTTTCTACTATAAAGCAGCTCTCCAGTGTTCATGTTTTCACTCGCAGACATCTGACTTCTACTGACTCGAGAGGAGAAACGAACTGGAAAAGAAGGCAGAGCCTCAGCGCACACCTACCTTACATAATGGCCACAGACCAATGGTAGTATTGGTAATGGTGGTAAACTTTTCCAGAAAGTTCGCTTTGGCAAGCTGTTTCAAACTTCCAAAATGAACTCCAAACGAACTTTGTTTCGGCCTGATTTTGTTCGAAATGACGTCACATCAGTTCGTTCTTCGATTTCGTTTGAAGTATATCGGGGTCTTAACAGTGGTATTCAGATAAGTAGCCTACAACAGAAATTAAATACTCAAATGTAAAATAAGACTCCTGTATACATTAAATATAGGCTAATCCTTATTTAAAACAACAGAAGTTATTCATTCAAGAGCAGTGAGTGATTTTTGTCTTTTCTTGTTTGATTAACATTAATGACTGCAGCAGTTATTAATATTGGCTGCTGTCACTTTAAGAACTGCACGGATCCAGTACTGTTACACACGCGTTTAAAACACCCTTTCTCAAATGTTTGCATTCACTTAAGACATAACCGACTGTGTTTACGAAGATACTTATCAAAACAGCATTTCGACATATTTGTGTGTAGTAAGATATGTGACCGTTTAGGCGCGTATCTGAAGCCCACAGTATACTTAGCTTATGCGCGTTCCACCGCGTCTGGGAGCGTGCACACAGGAGGCCACCTAGGGAACAGCGTCTCTTTCGCGGCCTAATGCACTTTTAATAACTGTTTAATATCAAGCACGTCCTGCAGTTTACATCACTCGCTTACTTGGCTGAGTTGGACGTTAAGTTTGGCTTAGGGAGGAACGAAAGCGCTGGATGGAATGCGGCAGCAGCACAATAATCATTTTACCTTGATTATCTTGTTTTCATAATCGCTGGAAATCGAAATACGATTAATCGCACAGCCCTACTTCCTAGAAAGTCCATGTTGTTTTCCAGCTGCATTTCATTTTCTGTATCACTCTGCTGACGTAGTCCAAATTGATCAAGAACCTGCCATTTGGTATTATCCCTTTTCTTTTCTCTGTGAGCAGGAATTGGCAGACACCCTGTACACATTGTATTCCAGCAATGTGCTTTATTTGGAGTCCTAGCCGTTGTTTCTCACATTTCTTTCTAGAACAATTGCAATACATCTGGAATGTATTTTTTCTAAGGATGCACAATACGTTTCAAGTATTCAGCTTCTGCATTAGCAGGGCCTAGTGAGATAATTGTGTTGTCTTTCACAATGAGTCAGAAGATTTGGTAATCATCATGAGGACAGCCTCTCAGCCACAAGTGTGCCTTCCATTTCAACAACCTCATCTTTAATGGAGCTTCAGACGAGTTCAGAAAGATATAAGAAATTTTTAGCCAAGTATATCTAGTGCTTTGGCATCTTGGATTCTGTATAATGTGCCCTCAAAATTGTGTAATGTATTCGGTCACATGGTACTGTAAAACGGTTTTGTATGTGACTTGCTGTATATATACTGTAGAAAACTGACATTTTTTTTTAGAGGAAATCTATTTTTTAAAACTTGTATAAACACTACAGACAGAAAAAGAATCAAAAGGAAAGCAATTGAATCAAAAAAATGACCTTTGACTCACCAAAGTGCATCAAAGGGAACAGTTGGCATTCGAAACTCCAAACAAGAACATTGTGTAACATGCTTCTATGCCAAAGGAGAGAGGAGGGGAAAAAAAAAAAAAAACTTCTGAATTTTACAATCTAAAGGCCTCTCAGTGCTATTTTCCTTTTCAAGCACAGAGTCCCAAAGGGCCCTGTTTTGATATTAAGTGTTCCGTTCACAATTATTTATTTGTTCTTTTGAAACTGTAATGTTATGTTTTTTGCCAGTGTATTTTTGGTAATAAAGAATGTGAACAACAGTCATCTGAATGTGTCTTTATTTAGTCTTTAGAGTTAGCAAAAGCAATGCTCTACCCAACAAACTTGGACCAGTGGCCTCACTTAAGAAATGCACATAAGATTGGATTTTTTTATTTATTTATTTATTTTTTTTATTGAGCAAAGCACAAAATATAACATGACAGCTTATAAAAAGGAAGGAACCAATGACATATATACACACACATACAAATAAAAACAGGACAACAAAATATATAGATATAGTAATGTGTATATAGGTACAGTGATAAATTTAAAGAATAGGTTAATCTATTGTAATATAATCAATTATTATTTACATATTTGCTATGGAGAAAAAAATGGTATAAATATAAATGCACTAAAGTGTTAATGACAATTAAAGTTAATAATAATAATATCTGGGCACTATACGATTTTAGACCAATCATTACCGGGTGTGACCTGTCAGATAACCTATAATGATTGTTAGTAGGTATTCCAGTTGTTCGTACATTAGGCCTGTATCAGTCGAGTCCCTTTTAAATTGTAATCTGTGGCTGGAACCGCAGTTTGCACTAGTCAGCTCCCTAGCCAGAGACACCATAGCCAACCCAGACAGTGCTCCACCACCGTCACGAAAGATGAGAGGAGCATTAAAGAGAGCATTAAATTTGTATAACTGATTTTTAATTGTTGAAATATGTTTCGCTTTAATTATATGGTCTCTTGAGAGATCTAGCAATGTGTAATTGGTATTTATTTTGATATTTATTTTTTCAATTGAGTAATATTGTTTTCTTGGCAATAGCTAAATACATGAGTATGAGTGTCGGGTGTTCAAGAGGAGGGTTTATTTGAGATAGTGATAAATGTACAGGCATAGTAATGGAAGCACTGGGATTTTGATTTCCAAAAAGTCTGATAGTTTATAAGTGGCATCTGTCCAGAACTGATGAACAGGTGGGCATAACCAGAGTGCATGAAAGTAAGAGTCTGGTATATTGAGATTGCAGTTAGTACATCTGTCAGAAGTTACTAATCCCATTTTAAACATCTTGTGCTATGTATGTGTTCTATGTTCAGTTTTATCCTGAATTAACTGGATATTTGGGTTTGTACTTAAAGGTGCAATATGTAAGATTTTTGCAGTAAAATATCCAAAAACCACTAGGCCAGTGTTATATATTTTGTCCACTTGAGTACTTAAAATATCCCAAATGTTTCCAACTATTTGTAAATCGTGAGAAAATTGCAATTTTAACCAAGGCTCCAGGACGTGTGAGGAGTCGCCTGTCAATTGTGTCACCCGCGTTACCCTCGGTTTCCGGTTTTATTTTGTAGAAACCATGGAAACACCAAAGACGCTTTAATATATTACACATTTTAATAGACAAGGGAACAACTGTTTTGATATATTTATAGACGGAAAACTAATTATTGTTATATAGCTCAACACGTTTAGTCTTATTGTTTAGATCTAATTTTCTTGATTTTTTTTGCGAGTACCATGCTTTACCATGCCTCGGAGAAAACACTATTTTGTGAAGTAGCTAACAAAGCATAATCAGATGCAGCTTTATTTTTAATAACAGTAATACAGAATTTTCTCCATCATACAATACATTTTAAAATTAATTACATGCCATTTATCAACACAATCAATCCAGCATTTAATATGATATTCTAAAAATCGATCTATCTTACTGCCGTGTGCAACAAGTGTCTCACAGCAGCCACAGAGCGAACGCACAGAGTAACGTTATAACATCATTTTCAACACTCTCAAATGTATCTAATATGATAAACGGAGCTGTGTTACCTCATACTCATGAACGGAAAAGCGGAAGCGGCTCAGGCGACTGCGGCATAGTAAAATTTTCGCTGCTCGTGAGGCGTGTTGCGCAATTGCTCCAGTGGCCTCGTTCAGCTCCAACAACACTCGGTCCTGCTCTGCTTCATACTACAATAATGTTAATAATCACATCCATGAACATGATTTCTTCCCGAGTCCTATCCCTATTCTTTTGCACTGGCCGTTGAGGTGAAGACCACATGTCCCAAGATTCCGCGCTCAAACTTGGCGTCATCAAGCTACGCCTTTGTTTTGAATAGGCCTCTAGCGACCTCTAGCGGACAGTAATCATACATACTGCACCTTTAAGATAAAAGTATTTCTGTAGACTGTTTTCCAGAATTCGTCATCTGTATTGATAGAGATCTTTTTCACATTGTTTAACTGGTGTATTAGTATCTAGAATCTATAGACAATATTAGAGTGTATAGTTTAGTAAGTATCTTTACTGAATTACTAATTATGTTGATATGCTTTAGCTATAAGTGGTCGTGTTTGTGCAATATCTTTGTTTCCAATTGTGGCTTTAAAAGAATTTCTAATTTGTGGGTAATAGAATTACCCCTGGTTTCACAGACAATGCTTAAAGCCTAGTCTCAGAATAAAATGCATGTTTGAGTTGTCCTCATTGAAGCAACTTGTACTGACATATCTTAAAATATGCCAATGCCATTGTTTTATCTCAAGATGCACATCAGTAATGTTTTTTTTTTTTTCTTCTTCTTTTTCTTTTTTTTTTCTAAGGCACGTTTATAAAAGCTTCTTAAATGTCCTAATTGAACTAAGGCCTAATCCTGGCATAATCTAAGCCCTGACTGTGAAACCAGGCCATAGTTTTCTTTTCCTAAGTCAAATTTCTATCTTAATTCTGTAAATGTAATGAAGGTGTTACCAGGAAACAAGCGATGTAAATGTGTGATACCTTTCTCTTTCCATTTTGTATTAAGTTGTGATTGGTTGATAGTAAAATCAGGATTATTAAGTATCGGTCACGCCATGGTTGCACCCAATAATGAAGTACTGGATCTGTGTGCAGCAGTATAGTTTTTATTAACCAAAGAACTCAAACAACACTTACTTTGAAACGAGAACAAAACAACTGGGTAAATCACAGCGAGAACTGACAATGAACTGAATGAAACACAGAGCTTAAATAAACAGACCAAACCAATCAACAAAATGAATAACTTAATTAGGCTAACTGGCACACACAAAGAAACTAGGTCAACATACACAAGCATAGAACCAAAACAGAATATACACGTTACAATAGGTGAGTTGATGTGTGGTGTAAGTTCATGACATGTCAATGTATTGGTTTGCCACCAGGCAGTGTGAGTTGTTTTAATTATCATATTCTTAAAAAAAATAATGGAAGATCAGATATGGTTATTTCTTTACATCTTTACATTCTGTTCTAACGCTAGCCACATGTTTTGGAGACAGGTTTTGGCTTGCTTAGTTGGGGACACTTGACATTTGATATTCAGCAGTGTTTTGATCTGCCTGCATTGACACCATTGTATGCGAACTGAACTGAGCTGGATGATGACATCACTGTTACTCCAGTGCTGATATAGATAAATTAACTAAATTAATAACTATTGATTCTTACATCAGAATGAATCAATACTGAATTTACTTAAGATGGATAATGACACCATTTTCTTTAAGAGCTGATGTGCAGCCAAAATTATATACCAGTTATCACTGTAAAGCTGCTTTGACACAATCTACATTGTTAAAAGCGCTATATAAATAAAGGTGACTTGACTGTCACATTTGATCATAAGGGAACATTTGCTGGCATTCTGTAGATGGAGTTGATACACTTGTTCACATTGTGCTTGAATTTACCTGCGATTTTATATAGAGAGATGCATGTGGGAACAGTTTTTGTGCATAAGAAAGTTTTAGGAAACTGTTGCACATTCACATTTTGAATTGCTCTAATAAGCATGTCTTTCTAAATGAGGTCCCAGGCTTTATTTTGTCCTGCAACTCGAACTCTATCAGATGGAATATTTGTAATATTCGGAAAGTAATCACATTAAAAATCATTTGTGTAAATTAAGAGAAGGCAGCTGCCCACTTGGATTGTGTCGCCATTGTCCTATTCTGGCTCTGAGGCAATAACATGCAGAGTGTTTTATCATTTAGTGGTTCTCTAAAAAAAAAAAAAAAAAAAACATGTTAATTTCTCTTTCATACCTGGCAAATGTAAAAATGGGTGGGTGGATGAATTAGTTTAGCAGGCAAAAACTAATGTGCTTTTCTGTGTTACTTGACATACCTTGCTCAAGATGAAATTAACCAAATGACTTTCCTTATTTTTTAGCCTTTAATTTTTACCCATGGCTACTCCTGTGGTTCCTGTGACATTTGCCAAGCCAACATTACTTGATATCACAGGCAACAACCTGGAACAGCTTTATGAGAATGCATGTACTGAAAGGAAAGCAAATCAATCAGAAATGACCTTTAAGTAGCCACATTTATTTTATCTTTTGTTGACAAAGGTTCTCAGCACTGTTGAAGCTATAGTACTGAGCAGGTATAGTCTGTGAAATTGTTGTACATTTTTAGTCCTGTATTTCATCACAACATCTACTCTACTACACCAGGAAGATAAATACACAAGACCATAATAGGGTTCTATAGATTGCATATGAACAAATTTCCAACTGAGCCACCATATTTGAATGTGTTTAAGTCTTTAGAAATGTGCTAATTGAAATTTAAAGCAAATTAAAACCAGCAGTGGGTATAAGAGAGACTTGACTTATACGGGTTTAACTGTAACCGAAGGCTGCTGGAGCAGCGATAAGCCGTGGATGGATTCCGCTCCTCTTTGGGAAATACAAGTCTGTACCTTTTTATAATCCCTTCAAGTTACATGAATCCCTGACGGCTTCTGAAAAGCCCACTGATGTCGTCATTTATGAGATCAGCTTTTCACAGGTCCCCATGAAAGTGAAGATTTAGCAGATGACATGTGAGGTGGGAAACTCAAAAGAGAAGGGAAAAATACTTGAAGGACACACTTAGTGACTCTTGTTGGTGCTTCTGTGCCAATTAATTTCAAACCTCTGGTTTTTCCATTTCCACCATAGAAAGTCCAGTGTTATGCTCAAGCAAGTGGAATCAGGAAAGAAAGTACATAAACCTTTTTTTGTTGGTCCTCTAAAATATCTGGAAGCTTACTAAAATAGGCTGTGACATCAAGCTTGAAGTCCCTTACTTCTCAAACTGTACTTCTCTGGGATAACATAAGTAGATAAAAGAAGCAATAGGAAGCGGGGGGGAAAAAAAAAAAGATAATTACTGCAACCCACTTCTCCTTTGTGCTTATCAAGGACTACAGCCAGACAAACAAGTGACTTCCAAGAAGAAAAGAGGCAGCCATTAAACATTTACGCTTTTCTTCCCCCATAATCCTTCTTTAAAATGAGCTGCCTACTAATTTATTTCTTACATCTCTTTGATAATCTTCAGACCTTTCATGTCAGCAGCTACATCTTTTATTTCTTTTAACCAGAACCATTCGGAAGCCCAGATGTTTCCTGCCCATTGTGATGTCTAACTTCTAGAGAAAATTCAATAAGGTCTGTACAGAGCTGTATATCCTGTTATATAAAGGTACTCTTTGGATATTCAGTTAAAAAAAAAAAAAAAAAAAAAAAAAAGTTTCTAAGGGGTACAGTTGTGCACAAATGTTTAAATGATGGAGGCTTACATGAAAGACATGATGAATAATGCAGCAGTTATTCTCTTTGCACTTGCCACTGCATAGAAAGCTGTGGGGATCTGGTGTTTGATGAAATCTCCATGTCATACATCTGATTGGGGCCAGGGCTACTGAGACATTCAATAAACAGCACACTCAGACAAAAAAAACAAACAAACAAAAAAAAACAAAAACAAAAAAAAACTGTGAGGTGAAGTGCTGTAGGGAAATTTAAGGAAAGTATCATTTAGACAGCTGAGTACTTTCTGCCTTCACTGAAGAACAGTGATTTCTTCTGCCTGGATCAGCTGTCTGAAAAATACACCATAATCAGGAGTAATCAAAATCTTGGTTCATTCAAGTGAGATTTATATTATTGGGAGTTTTACTGATTGGCTTCAAAGTTATGCTCATTTCTACATTCACATGGTCCAGAGAATTAGATTTGTTTCAAGCAAATCTATGTTTTTATGTTTCATTATAGAGCTAGAATAATGATAAAATAATTTGAATGCTATGGATTTGAATTTTAGGTGTGATTTGTACAATTTCTGAATTTTGTATTTAGTTCAAAATTTATTTTTCATCTGAAAATTTGAAACCTGTCATTTTAAAATTTAAAAAAAAAATCTACTGTTTAAATATTCAAATATGTAAAATAGGCTGCAAAAACAACTGTTTTGTTAAACATCATGACTTTTTGACAAATAAAACTCTACAAAATGACAATTAAGATGTAATCTTTTACCATTTATCTAGCTCTATATTTAATTTGACTGATTAAAGATTCTATATGCTGTAAAAATATGTGAGGTGTACAGTATGCAAAAACAAGTTTTGGCATTGTAGGTAGTGGAGCCTGTAGTGACCATACTTTCTTTATTCAGTTTATTACTTTAAGATGTTCCACTGGCACCATCGGTCAGTCTCACTATGTATTTCCAGAAGAGTAGCAGACTTGCCTTTGTGAGGAGATGGTCAATCTCAGTAGTGTCTCTGTATGGGCCCAGAGTGTTCCACACAAAAGGATGATATGCTTTCCTGCAAAAGATATTTAGAGATGGTGTCAGATGAAGGTGCTGGGAGTGTACACAGCACTGTGAGATAAGGATCTGAAGAAATACCACTGACTGTTTGGCAGCACCCTCAGGCAGAACATATATTGGTCTGTGTGTGTGTTCTTATCTGTTTCGCACATCATAAAGCTGTCATGTGAAACACACTGCCACTATTGTGGAAATTTTCCATGTAAAGCTCTTGAAGCCAAACAGGGACCTTGTGCACTGTGTGCCAGTGTATATGCTCCAAATGTAAGCAAGTGCTTAAATAAAACAGCCTTTGTGGTGTCATATTTATTACATGAACAGCTTCTAAGAAGAAGTATATATACAGCTTTTAAAGTAAATGCTTTGTAGGGCTTTTTATACTGCACATGACCTTGGGTTATTGTCTTTTTCGACCCCACCTAAGACCTCTTGTATCTGGGTAAAGCAACAATTTGTACATTTTAAAAGAGAGTTGTCACTGTTTTTAAACCCTGGGTTATGAAGCTCAGTTCCAGAAAAAGGTCAGAACATTATAGGTGCTAATACAAAATTGCAAGGCCAGAGTAAGTTGTTTAGAAACAGACAACCTAAACCGCCTCAGCATTTGCCTCATTAAATATTCATGCACTTTACACAGTTGCAAAACTTTCATGGACTGTTTTTAATTTCAGCACTAAGGCCCCAAATAAATATTGTTTCTTAAACTTAACTGTTTAAGGCAATTGGTTTCCTCAAATGAAATGTTAACTTGTTAGGTTTTGCAGTGATATGAAAAACAATGAATGGACTTGGATCTCTACCTGTGATCTATATATTTTTTTTTCTGACAATGAATTTCTAATGTAATTTTTACAGTTATAGAGGTTGTCAAAATCATTCTAAGAATATAATAATGTAGATAATGTATTTTACTACTTTTTAAAAGGGAAGAACCCAATGTGTACAGGTAATCAATCAGATTTAATTTAGGTTGTTAAGGGAGTCCCCCAAGGATCTGTGCTGGGGCCGTAATTATTTACATTATACTGAAATTTTAAAAATGTGACAATACCAGCATTTCCCCCTAGCATTTTGAGCACTGTTGAGCAGATTTTTAAACACCTCTGATTGGCCATTGTGTTGACGTGCTCAACAGATATGTCTGTGATTGGCTACAATGATCAACGCTTCAAAATCATGTTGCAAATAGATATATTTATCCGCTAATAGACGCATAGTACTTGGTACCGAAGTCGGTACGTTTGACAACGCTACTTTATACATAAATTGTCTTGATATTAATATTGTTAATGCATGGTTTCATTTTTACGCAGATGACACTGTTATTTATTGTATGGCTCCTTCTAAGCAACAATCATTGGGTTATTTACAATCTGCTTTTGATATCTTTTAAGCAAGGTTTTGTGCTTTGAAGCACGTTTTAAATGTTGAAAAAAACAACGTTATTTTCAAATTCTAAAACGTCATTAGATAGCTCCACTGCTCTTTGAACTTCCTAGGGGAATTTGATTGCATCAGTGTCAGAGTACAAATACCTTGGTATTATAATTGAGGATACATTACATTTCGGTTTGCACGTTAATTATTTGAAACACAAATGTAAGAAAAAGTCAGAGTTTTATTTTAGAAGTAAGTCTTTTTCATTTAATGTAAGGAAGAAACTTGTAGCTGCTACCTTTCTACCGGTTCTTATGGGGATGTAGTATCAACGTGCTCCTACTTACAGTACCTCCTTTCCTCTTTGGACGCACTGTATCATGGTATCATAGATTGTAAATCCTCAACACATCATTGTACATTGTATAAAAGAGTTGCTTGGTCTTTGTTAATTATTCGAAGGATAATGCACTAGTATTTAATGATAGCTATATTGGGTCACTTCATATCTCTGTTGTTTTATTCAACAGAAATTGACTATTTAATAAATTCTCAAACCTGTTATTATCTTTATATACCTCCTGTTAGAACTGAACTTAAAAACAGCTGTAAAACAGCCTTTAAATATACCACAACGTCGGACTGGAATCGTTTTCAAAAGGAACTGAGGCTACACAACTTGGTATCTTTAAGTCATTTTAAAACTGTTATATGTATTTTAGAGAATAAATTAATGACGTGTAAATGTTTTTAATTGTTGTACGTTTTATGTCTGTTTTACTATATGTTGTTATTTATTGTAAATGTGTATATGTAAATTTGAGCAGCTTAGCTTAGCCAGGACACTCCTGTAAAAGGGATTTTTTTAATCTCAGTGAGGTTTTGTCCTGGTTAAATAAAATAAAATAAATAAAATATGCCTCTGGGACTCTTCTAAACTAGGTCTGGAGAACAGATTCAACTTTCGTTCACCTCTTAGGGCGCTGATGCAGGTGGACTTTAGAGATCCTCTGCATCTCAGCTTTGATCTGGTCCAACTTTTCTTTTATCATTTGAGTGTGAGTCTTATATCTGTGTCTCACTGCTGTCGTACTGCTGGGTTTTGAACAGTCCCGGTCCTCCCTGTGGTTCTCACTGGGACTCGCATCTGAGGAAACATGACCTGTTTGGCATCAATCACAGAGTGTCACATATGGTGGTTTGATTATTATCACATAATAAATGAAGATGTCTAAATGTGCACGATTATTCATTTGGTGCACACAGGGCTGGATTATGGACCAGGCCATTGGGTCAGTACACTGGGGCCTCGGACTATTAAGGGCCTCCAAAATCTAAGTTAAAAGAGGCTGGGCCTTTGCTCCAATGTGAGCTGACCACTAGGGCTTTGGGCTCCTCGTTGCATACAGTGTGTGCCAACCTATAGGACCTCTTGACATACAGTGCAAGCTAGGGTTCATGCTTACTATTCTAGTGTTTTAATTTAAGCCTTTCATTCTCACAGGTCACAGGACCATGATCCAACCCTTGGTAGACAACAAATGTATTTTGGTATATATGATATATATATTAATCAGCACAATATGAGCTGATTAACACAATTTCAATTATAGGTCTATTAAAACAATGTTAGGCTATTGATTTTAAATAAACACCTCTCTTGTAATGATGGGTCGGCAGAGCGGGGATCCATTTGCAAGCTTTATTAAGAACAGTATTTACACAGGTAGACAGGGGCAAAGGCGGGAACATAAACAAGGACAGGCAATGGTCGAGGCAGGCGGCAGACGAACAGTATCGGGTCACAGGCAGAGATCAGGGCAGGCGGCAAACAAACACAGTCCAGTACACAGGCAAGGTTCAGGGCAGGCAGCAGAGAATCACAAAGAATAAACAATCCAAACGGAAACCAGGAAACAGTCCACAAGAAAACGCTTAGTAATGATCACCACAGCAAATCAAGACTTCACAAAGGGGGCGTGCGTGCGTGCGTGCGTGCGTGCATGTTTTAAATAGTCCAGGTAATGATCTGCAGGTGTGTGTGGCAATTGGTGATTGGTGCATGTGATTGGAAGGGAGGATTATGGGAAGTGGAGTCCAGGAACTGACAGGAACAGACAGTGATCGTGACATCTCTAAGATGATATGCAATGGGAAAAGGGAGACAAATGAGATTGGAAAAGGGCAGATTCAAACTCATGTTCAAACTCAGGTTGCTCATGTTAGATAAAAAATCTACTATACTCTCCATGTCACTGTTTCTGTTACCAAATGAGTTTCTTTTGTAATTTTGTTTGGCTCAACCAATGGTGGGCTGAGCTATGTAAAAAGCCATTGTTAACAAATTGAGCTATTTGCACTTATTGTAAATAGAAACTCTGAAATAATTATATTTAAAAAGGGCTTTAAAACCAGCCAGGCAGCTACTTCCGCCGCAGACAAGGCTATCGAGCTAACAATAATTCCGTCCTCGTGCTTCACTGTCCATGTTTTCATTTCAGCAAATTTCTTAGGTTGAATGCAGACAATGTGAATAATATTCATGAACCCATGAGCCTGTTAAGCAAATAACAGATATTAAGCTGTTGACAATATGCAATGTTCCTGAGGAAATATGTACAAAACAAGTTGTTTTTGAATGCAAGTTGATGTTGTTAAAGTGATACTCCACCCAAAAATGACAAAAAAAAATTGTAGGGCAGGACTTGAATTTGGCTTACTATTGATGTGATCTCATGTGAGTAAGAGCTTGTTCCACCCTCACGCCAGTAAACACGTCATCAGAGAAGAGAAGAGTTGCAAGAGGGAGGGGAAGTGGCTTTGATTAACCTTTTATGGTACGCATTATGTTCTAACCATGAAATATTTTTTCAAATAAGTTTTTATTACATGAAATAGCTTCAATTATGCAAATCAAAAAAGATTTTTGAAAAAAAGATTTTTGGGGGGTGCTTAGGGAAACGTTGCCATGTGGCAACTCTGTACCACAATGGAAAATGGTCAAAAAGTAGTTATTCTATAAAATTATGATTTTCTTTTCTATTTAAATGCACATTTCTTTTAGAAATTGATAGATTTTTATACTTGGAATTCATGCAAACCAAAAATAAGTAGATCCCATATCATTTAATCCTTATCATTTGGCTAACTCATCCTCACTCTTATGACATGGAAGAGCTAACTTTATACTCTTCCTATTGCCATTTCCGTAAAATATTGCTATATTCATTTTCTTAAAAAAAAAGAAGAAATAATTTTGTTATTTATGCATAAATACAACTATACTACAAAAAAAAATACATTAAAATAAATAAATAACCGCAATCATATTGTTGATTCTACTATCTATAAAAAAATCCCAATGGGGAAATACATTACTGCATTTCCACTGTGGTACAGAGTTGCCATATGGCAACATAATTTTTCCATAGTGGTACAGCGTTGCCATATGGCAACATTGATACTTTCTCAATTTACAGTAAAACTATGTTAGACAAAGTTGATTTGTGAATAAAACTGTCTAATTTACTTATCAAAGATGCTGCAAAAAAATTCCCCTTGAGAAGAGATGTTTAGAAATGAGGTAAATAGAGCAGTTTCTGGAGCACTTCTACAGGTGTCTTCCGTGTGAGGGTGACAGTGGGAAAGAGAGTTTTTGAGGGACATTCACATGTCATGGGAATTAAAAACAGCACATCATTGGCAACCTTAAGGCCTACCCTTTTTATTCCCATAGTGCAATATATTGTATTTTTTTCTGAATAACAAGGAAATGAGTAGAAATTCATTGCTGCCATATGGCAACTCTGTACCATAGAGGGTTAAAGATTACAAGTGCACATGAATTGGAAAAAAAAATGATGTGCATGGATCATTTTTAAATACTGCTATATTCCATAAAAATACAAGAATTTCTGAATCAGTTTAATCCGTCGCTTCTGGCCAACTGTCAGCACATTATGAAGCGTGATATAAAAGTGCTGTGAAAAGTGACTGTCCTCTGTGCTTTTGCATCACTTCTCGAGCTAGAATATGAGAGAATTTTCATCTTGGGGGTCAAGTATCTGTTTTCTTATGGGTATGTAACCTCTTCTCTTACCTGAGGTGGCTGTACCTCCAGTTTCACATTTGATCCCTTTTGCTGGCAAAGTTGTTCTGTCCTCATTGGTTAGATTAGATGTTGATAGATCTAATTAAAGCAAGAGACCAGCCAAGCGAGAAGGGCTATCAGTCCCATTTACAATGATAAAAGATGTGGCAATAAACAGATGAACTATAATGGTGAAATAAGCATAAAAATCCATGCGGCCACTTTGTTTTTCTTTCTAAACTCTGTATGAGGAGTTGGGCCACTTGCCTTTTAAATCTTCCTTCGATGTTGTTCTGCTGTTGCTTTCACTGGATGATGACGAAGAGGAAGACAAGCTTTTAAAGGAGTCATTTAATCAAAGACTGTTTGCTAAAAAAGCACATTTTCTTTCACCGCAGACGGGAGTATTCAGTCTTACTGATGTTGAAGGCTGTGGCAGCCATAGCAACAGTAGTCAAGTTGCAGTCAAACAGGGTTTGGTGTGTAAATGGACTCCTGCTGTTATAGTTAAACTGCTCAGAGTCTGCATAGCTGAAGCATACCCTCACAAAAGGGAAACAAACCATGGTTACCATGGTTGCAGCACATTATTCTCACAATTGTAAACAAATTAATATGGCATAATTCATTTAGCAAATGGCATCTCAAACAGAGCACAATCAGTGACAAGGATGTGGCTAATCTCAAATCACCATACTTAAAAATAATGAGGACCGTTTTTTTTTCTTCAACATTTTAATTTTAAATTTATATAAGGGAAAAAAAATTGAGAGGCTGTGACAACATTTCATTGTTTTGATCACCATTTAACTTTATGCATTTCTCTGAAATAATCAAGCAGAGTGGCAAATTATTATTAGTATTATTTACAAATAGTCCATATAGATACTCAATTAATATAGGCAATAATATTTTGCTTTGGAAAATGTAATAAGTTAGACTTTCAGGGAAAACTCATTGTTTTAAAATAAAATAGCTTGATTTGAAGGAAAATTACATTTGGTCAGTGCAATCTGAGGAAAAACACATTGGTTCATAATTCTGACAGTCTGATTACATCCAACAAACATGATTAGATGCAAGCTATATTAATGTAATTATTGTATGTGTAAATTTGGCACATAAATAAAAAATGAATGCTAGGCAAACAATTTATCGCAATTAATCACATCCAAAAGAAAAGTTTGTTTAGTATGTGTGTGTGCTGTGTATACTTATTTCGTATATTTAAATACACACACATACATGTATATATTTAAGAAATATTTGCATGTATATACTGTTGTTACGTACAGAAGGGAGCGGAGACACAGGTAAGGGTAATCAGGTTTATTTGAGGTAAAACAGAGCGTGCAAGCAGAGTGCAGGTGAGTTGGAGCAGATGATAGAGTTGACGAGACGTGGTACTGGATCTGATGCTTGTCTGTGTTGTTTTAGGGAGCAAGGATGCAGAGAGGCATGGAACAGACGAACACACTGGAGATCACAGGAGACGTGGAGACACAAGGGATAACAGGAGACAGGTAAGTAGTCTTTTTCGGGAGTCCTGGAGGTAAGTATAACACTGGTATGCGTTAACAAGACCGGACAGTGACTGTGTGATCTGGCGTGTCTTTTATATGGCTGTGGTGATGAGTGCTGAATGAGCGTCAGGTGTGGCTTGTCAATACTCAGGAGAGGGAGTGCGTTGTGATTGGGTGAGTGTAGAGCCTGGCGTGTCTGTGACAACTGTACATTTATATATATTATTAAAAATATAAATATTTTATATATAAATATAAGAAAAAATCTTAAAAATATACATGCATGTGTGTGTATTTATATATAATAATTAAACACAGCACGCACATATATATTATGTAAACAAACTTTTATTTTGGATATGTTTAATCGCAATTAATCATTTGCCAAGGATTAAATAAAATACATTCAACTGGCATGGCATGGAATACATTCAATACAAACAAGTTTGTGCTTTTCTTTGGCTGTCACAAGTAGCATGTCAAATATAGGCTATATTATAGGTTACATATTAAGAAATTCAACATTCACTTCATTCAAATTAATAAATGATACAGATGGTTTCAAACTCATTTTCAGCCTGTTTGATAAAATAACCATTTTGTACACACACACACACACACACACACACACACAGTGATCACACAGATAGCTATTTAATGCAATAGGCAGGCCTACCCATTTTGGTTCTCGCTGGCTCTGCTAACTAATAGGACCAACTTAAAATGAGAGAAATTAAAATCCATTATACATGAATGACAAAAATGTTCATGTCATTGTTAAGACAGAAAATATGAGCACCACTTAAAACGAACTTTAAATTGTTTAATCCCCATGAGCAAAAATACCTTGCTGCACTTTAGCACAGTTACCATATAAAATAAATTATTCAGATCAGTTGGCCGTTATGGGTATCATGATCATGCGTCCCGGGGCAGCGGTTCAACAGGTACTGAGACTCAGTCAGAGGTGTAGAGTCTCTCAGGAGGGTGAGGCGCTGGATGTGATAGTATGCGCTCGCGCTCGTTCATTTCTCTACGCTGCGGTGCTGATGCTGTCAATCTGTGGAACAGGAACAACGCCGCGCTGATTTAACCAACTGCTCGTGGATTTAATGTTATATCTTCATTTTTATTCTCGTTCATTGTATAGAGAAGTGGTTTGTTTTTATGCGCCGCTCGCAGGCTGGAGGCGAGTGTCCGTGAGGGAGGAGGAGCTACCGGACATCCGATAAGGAACTACGAGCTTCATTGAACAGGGTGAGAGACGCGCATGCATTAGTGCATATTAATGTGCATTGTTTTACAGTGAGTTAAAACGAGCAGGTGAGGCAGTAGACAGCCGTATGTCTGCCCCCTTGCTGGAGACCGAGATCAGCGGCTGATGCGATCTGAGATCTCCTGACATTGTTGCTGAGCTGTGAGCAGGAAACGCCGCTGCAAAACACAGGCCTGCCAAAGAAAGAATGAATGAATGAAATTAACGCGGGGCGATGCTTTATTGTTTTGTATCGCGGTCCGAGCGATTATAACTGCGAGTGCGCTCTTTTGTTTTGATACTGTTTGTTACGGACGCTCTCTGACTGTTGAACTTGCGCGTAGTTCGCGAAGTGTCAACATGAATGGAGACATTTGACTCCGTTAGCTCTTGCGTTTCCGGTATAACGGCAATAGATCGTTGTATCCCAGCAAAGTGTTGTCAACACCGCAAGAGGCGGGGTTTTAATCATTGTTTTTAATAGCTTGCGGATTGTTTTATGGCTGTCACATTTTAAACATGTAGGCACAAACAGTTGCTGCCTGTATTATGCTTCTTTATGTTGACTACAGTATCTCATTATAGCTGTAATCATTTGCTTAAAACCAGGGTGCGAATTATGGGCCTGCCCCCTAATTAAGGCTTGGGGTGTCTTCAAAGTATGTGTTCTTGGTACATACAAGAAGCCTACATGTATGCGATTCAACAGCCTTTTTCAAACAGTAAATGCAGGCTTGTCAATAATATGTGACCCTGGACCACAAAACCAGTCATAAGGGTCAATGTTTTGAAATTGAAATTTTTACATAATCTGAAAGCCGAATAATTTGATATTCCATTGATGTATGGATTGTTATGATAGGACAATATTTGGCCAAGATACAATTATTTGAAAATCTGGAATCTGAGGGTGCAAAAAAATCAAAATATTAAGAATATCACCTTTAAAGTTGTCAAAATGAAGTCCTTAGCAATGCATATCCACTCACAAAAATAAATTTTTATATATTTACAGTAGGAAATTTACAAAATATCTTCATGGAACATGATCTTTACTTAAATCTTTTACTTGGCATAAAAGAAAAATCAATCATTTTGACCCATACAGTGTATTGTTGGCTATTGCTACAAATATACCCATGCAACTTATGACTGGTTTTGTGGTCCAGGGTCACATATAAACATTATAGTGAACTGCGTTCGACTGAGGAGGTAACCACAACAAGTCCTGTTATTATATATAGTATATTTTACTTTACAGTATATTAAACATGTCTTTTGTCATTATTGTTGAATATATATTTCACTAGGAAGCCTGTTTTCCAGTATGACTGCCCTCAGGCAGAGGAAGGGCAGTAAAGGGAAGGAGCCGGGGCCCAGCATTCAGAACCTGAAGCCAGAGTGTATAAATGAACCTAGAGAAAGGTTTGCAACAGGTCAGTGCTGTTTGTTGCAAAAGTAGACAAGTACATTTAAGGGGATACTCCATCCAAAGATGATTTTTTTCCCCTCTCCATCATTTGCTCACTATCATGTGTATCACTGCTCACGTCCCAGATGATTATATGAATTTCTTTCTTTAGATGAACACAAAAAAGATTTTTAGACAAAATAATCCATCGCTGTGAGTCCATATAATTCAAGTTGATAGTAATCCGATATTTGAAGCTTCATAAACCACACAAGCGATTACAATGGTAACCCATAGGATCCTAGTGCATGAATCACTGTCTTCTGAAGTGAAAGGTTAGGTGTGTTAAACTATAAACCATAGTTTCTGGCCAACTGTCATAACATGCATTTACGTCAAGCTTGAACTCATGAGCGTGTGTATGACAGTTGAATGGAAATGATGGTTAGTAAAGAGATGGATTAGTTTTCTACTTTTTTGTTTATGTTCATCTGAAGAAAGAAAATCATCTACATTTGGGATGGCATGAGGGTGAGTAAATGATGAGTGAATTTTGATTTTTTTGGGGGGGTGGAGTATCCCTTGAAGGTCAAGCCAGAGCCTTGAGATGTGGGCATCAACATGCAAAGTACTTAAAGATTGATCACATGTATCAAAGTCTAAAACACTGCTTTTTATACATTGACATGTAGGTATAGTCAACAGAATGTCCAAAGGGGACCATCAAAATAAAGTGTTACCAAAATAAATAATACAGTATAAAAATATTATACATAAATAGTGATATAATATTAACCATAGATCAGTGTGCATGTCTGTTGTTTACCATGTTGATTGTATATTATTGTGGTCCGACTCTGAGCAATATTGTTGACTTTCTCTCCAGGTGGATTCTCGTGGTGGACAATATTGTGTGCAACCATTGGCTCAATAGTGGGAGTTAGTCTGGGCTTGCTGTGCTGCATCTATGTGGCTACACTTCATGAAAATGACCTGTGGTTCTCCAATATAAAGGTAAAGAGCTTTTTGTGTTCAAAGCTCTGAAACACAGAGATACAACCTTCCATTTGGGATTCATTTTCTTTTCAGTCTTTGGTGAAAAGACAAAGGTCTTTTTAGTGTTCTTAGGCTACTTTCCTAAAATAAAGAACAGCTCAAGAGATCTAAATTCATAATGTGTGGTTGCGTTTAGTCAGTGATGGTGTTCTCATCTGTCCTATTTTTCATGCATTTCCTCTTGAAAAAGAATTGTTTTCCATATGTGCAGAAAGATAATTTTTCTTCCCCTCTTTGGCTTAACAGTCACATAAACAGTTAGCCAGAGTTTGGGATGCAGATCATGTTATGACTTCCAGACCTAAAACAGATGAAACCACCACCATGCCAAAAAAGTTATGTCATGTTCAGTTGGATAAATCAGCATATGTCCCCCTATCCCAGATCGCTCATTAAAATACAACAGATCAGGAGTAGTTTAACCACATCTCCCAATCAATGCAGGATTTACTGCCGCTGGTTTTGCAATAAATCACTTTTTAAATTTTTATTTATTGTTTATTTATGGTGCCATGCAATTTGAGAGCTCTTTTTTATGTTTTGTTTGTCATGTGACTTGTGGAACCATGTCCTAGTTTTCATTTAGTGAAGCTAACAGCAGCCAAACCTGCTGCTTTTATGCCAGCATTGAACATTTTGTGCTCAGATTCTTCCCAGAACACAATGCATCTCATAAATACTCTTGACTATGCACTACACTTCATAACACCAGATAAGAGCACATTTTTCAGAATGTGATGTTAGGATATTTTTAGACTTTGATTTTATTCTTTCTTTATTCTTTGAAGAATATTTAATAGTCTGAATAGCATATTTAATAATTACTGTATCATGAACGAGTCCCCGATTACAGTACGTTACTTTCTTCATCTAGGCCAAAAACGCAACATAAAGTTGACACTGTAAACTGATGGTTCCAAACCCAATTTCTAGAGGACCCCTAACACTAAACATTTTGGTTTTCTTCCTAATTAAACCCACCAGATTCAACTTGTTAGTAGAGACTCCAAGCTCTAAAATGGGTGCCAGATGAAGGAGACGCTGCTGTAACAGTAATCATTATTTTTATATAACAGTTATGCCTGGTTTATATAGTGCAGCATGTGGACTGCATAGCACAAAAGGTCATCTCAGGTTTTAAATGAAGTCAGAGTGCGACAGCAGTGGAAAAAGGAAGCTCATGCACGCTGGCTGGTATTTTATGGCTTGCTTGTGAGTCATCCTACTTTCATCTGCACTCTTGCTTTTCTGAACATGACTGGAAGCTTCAGGGATTGGATGACCACAGTTTTTGTCCCCATATGTTTCTTTCGTTCTCCGGTTGAAGAACGCCTCAAGTGAGCATTTGCAGGCAAATAAATCACCTGTTTTGTTTCAAAGGAAGAGCTGTGGGAATGTAGTTAGCAGCTAATCAAATGTTACTGCAGAGAGTCTCTGTTAGAAACACAGATAAATTTCATGTTATTTTTATAATCGTTCCCACTTTTTCAATGGAAACCAGCGGTATATTTCACAGGGGTTTGTAAACGTTCTTAGCAGGAGTTGGTCTTCCAGTATCATAAGTTTCATAATTGATGATATTGCCATGATTTGTGAACAAAGGCATTTGAAGTCCAGTTTGTTTTTCCTCTGGGACGCCGCCTACAACAGGAGACAGCTGCTTTTAGGAGGTTCGTAAATTCGTTGCGTGTGAAGTCACGTCCATGACGGTCTTAATTTCAAGCTCCATTGCTAGTTCAAATAATTGTTTTTACAAATGCTCTTAAAATTTTTCTGAATGATGTTCCAAGCATTTTTTCCCCCTTCTTTATATATATATATATATATTCCCCTGACTACCAAGAGGTCACCAGTTGTGCGGCCCACATGCCTTTCCTCCCATCTCAGCCCCTCTCTCTGATCACATGTAAAATGTTCCTCCGGCAGATTGCTGTTTGGTGCCGGCTGGAGCTTAGAATGATCTCATGAGGTTTTGTTTTATTGTTTTAATACATGTGCTGTGAAATTTTTGGGCAAGTCATTTTGGAAAGACCGATAAACAAAAGCGCTTGCAGTCTCAAACAGGGAAAGAGAGAGGGACATTTAGGAAAGACGGGGAAGACGGAGGATAATAGTCCTAGAGAATGAGGGTTCGTAGCAGGAGGAAGAGCAATTCGGATGATAACGTAGGGACTGCCCTGGATAGACCTCTTTTGCTAAACTTTGGGGCAAAAGAGACTCAGAGGGATTACAAGAGTGGGCAGAGGGGCACAGAAGAGTGCCTAAAGCTTTCATGGAATCTCATTCCAGGACAAAACTGTTGGCCGGCTGTTGTCATAGCAGCAGGATTACTGTTGGCAGGGGTTATTGGGCTGTTTCATGCATGGTGTGTTTATTCTATACACGAGAACCTGCTGTGGTTTTCACACTTAAAGGTAAGCAGAAGCAGGATCTGTCTTCATTTTTGTTGCAAGAATGTTGCTAAGAAACGTTGTTGAATGAAGATGTGAATGTGTGCTCTTTGCATCAGTATTGGTCATTAGGTCATATTATTTTCTTTTTTTTTAGCCAGTTTATATTGTGTTATCTTCATTGTGTTATGTTCTATAGTATTCTCATTATTATACTATTTTTAAAATGGACTCTTTGTGTTTGAGTTTTTCAGAAGAATAAGCTATAAGGCTGTTTTATTAAGAAAAATAAAAGCATAACACGTCTCTTCAAACCAAAACCAAATTTCATTTGGAGCATATGGATCTTTTTTGTCTGGATGTTGTTTACTTCTGAAAACTTCTTCCACTATAAAACTCCACCATATTTACAACACCTGTTTTTTTTTCCGTTCTCTTCCTCAAGGCTTTTATTGCGAATGAAATCTGTTTATTCTGAGGAGATAGCTGCTCTGATTTCTTTCTCAGATGGGAAATGTATTTCATTTGAACACCATTTACTCCTGTTGTGCTTCTTGTCATACAGTAGTTCATTTTTACTGAAACTTATTCTCTCTTCTTGCATTGGTAGGAAGTCGAGCGTGAAATCTCCTTCCGGACAGAATGTGGCCTTTATTATTCCTACTACAAACAGATGTTGAAAGCCCCTTCTGTACAGCAAGGTACTGATATCGACTCACAATCACAAGACAGATTTACTGGCTATACGAACACCCATGTCATCCTACTGATGTTTAAGTTCCCAGTTTTTTTTTTTTTTTTTTCATTTTTATGTAGGAATATTGCTCCTATAGGGCAATAATTATTTTATTGTAATCACTGTCTTGATTAGATGATGACTATGATCCCATTTTTTTTACTTTTTTACCCTAACCCTTTGTTTTTAGCTCAGTCCATAACGGCAAGTTTCTTGAACAACGCTGTTTGCTTTCCATTATCACTTATGTAATCCAAGAGCTATCGAAGGAATGTCAGTGTGACCGGTCTCAGAAAATGGGAAGGAAATGCACAACTTTGCTCTAAGTGGTCTTTGCTCAAGCTAATTGGCTTAACAGCCCCATTTGGAATAGATTTTCTTTGTGCTCCTACACTGAAAAACATCACAATTAGGTCATTACCCATTTTGGTGATGCCAAAAGCTGTTCTCTAGACACCACTACAATTGGGCCTTTGTACTTTTAGTGGAGTAAAAGCATGTTCAGAGCATTGCTTTTGTGTTAAGCAATCACGGGAATTGATTACTGTAAAATGTCACCGCTGTAGTATTATCTGCTGTAGTATAAAGAAAGTTGAGGCTGTTTAATTTTGAAATCCACTTCCATTATTCCATTTAGTGGCAATTTTAGCCCACATTTACATTAATGGAGCCCTTTTAAATCAAAGTTTTATTGTCTCTGTAGGAGCTCTAATTATTTTCGAAACCATAATTCTATACAAAGGCAAAATATAGTAACTATAAATTGTCAAAGTAGTCTAGTAGTAGACTATGATCTGTGTTGTGTGTTGCAAAATCTTTATTTATACACTACCATATACTACTACACTACTACTCAAACGTTTGGGGTCAGTAGGTTTATTTTTTAAATATTTTTTTTTCAGCATGGATGTGTTAAATTAATCAAAAGTGACAGTGAAGACTAAAGACATTTATAATATTATAATGTCAAAAGATTTCTATTTCAAAGAAGTGCTGTTCTTTAGAATTTTCTATTAATCAAAGAATCCTGAAAAAAATGTCACTGTTACACGATATTATGCAGCACAACTGTTTCCAACACTGATAATAATAAATCTTTCTTAAGCCTTAAATCAGCATATTAGAATGGTCTTTTAAAGGATCATGTCACGCTGAAGACTGAAAATTATGCTTTGCCATCACAGAAAAAATTCACCCACACCCACAATAAAAAAAAAAAAATAATAATATTTATATATGTATGTGTATGCAGTATGCAGTATGTATATAAAAAGAAAGAACATATATTACATTCATTATTATCAACAAAATGAGGTTGAATTAAGTCATTAAGTAATTAAATCATAAAAAATATATAAATAATTAATTAAATAAATAAATAAAAACAATCAAAATGAGATACTTTCAAAAAAAAAAGTGAAATATTTTGTTTTCCTGCATGTCATGTGACCATTTATAGAGATATTTTCTGTCTGTTATACAATTAATCTGTCTGTTACATAAATTAATAAAAAAAAAAAAAGAGCAGTAGTAGTAGTGACAGTCTGCTTAATTTATACTCATTCTTCCTAGCTGTGGTTCCTAGCTCCTGGTGACTTCTTAAAGAATTAGACAACCTGCTACATTTTAGCAAAGTTTTAAGAAATTCATAGTACTACAAATAAATATGATTTAAATAGTTTTGAGTTCATACTAAGTGTAACAGTCAAAGTTCACTGGGATTGTTCTTATGTTCACAGGTCTTTATGAGCTTATTCATGACAACACTACTGAATCCAAGAGGACAATAAACATCCTACAGCGTATGAATATCTACCAGGAAGTGTTCCTTAGCATTTTGTACAGAATACTTCCTATCCAGGTGTTCAATCACTTCTGTTTTCTTAGTAAGATGTATAGATGCTCTTGGGTCTTCGCAGAATCAGCTTATTTTTTTTTTTTTTCCCCAACCTGTGTGTATGTGTGTGGGTGTTTGTTTGTTTTGCAGACCTACTTGGAGCCAATTTATTTCTACATCTACACAGTTTTTGCTTTGCAGACAGTGTATGTCTTCGCTCTCTTTATCACTAGCTGGTTACTCAGTGACTCATGGCTGGCTGGAGCCCTCAGTGGAGTCTGGTACATTCTTAACAGGTATGTGTGCTCTCAAAAAGATTACAATCAGTCTCTCATACACACAAAACTCACCTTTGCAGTTCATCTGGTGTGAATAAATGCTTATTGTGATGCAGTGAGTATCTGAAATCAGTTAAGTGTGAAAGCTGATATGTTCCTCTAAAATATGATTTCAATCTCTCAAGGACATTTAGGGCTTTAAGATATTAGGACGTTCCCCCTGGAGCAATCTCAGTATTTAAGAAGCCTGCTTTGAATGGTCAAAATAATACAGATACAGTTAGATACTACAAACTATTGTTTGAGTTGGTTTAGAACCTCAATTAAGCAGAGCAATGTTTTGATCACATCACAATGTTTACACTTTTTTAGGAAACTCATGAATGACTTGTATCTGCATTTTAAGCTGGAATTGTAGAACATTTTGCAGCATTGAAAAATTACTCCTGACTTTTTTCTTATGCCTGTATTTTTCTTTGTGTTTGATTGCATTTTTGATTTGTGTACAGAGTGGACACCACACGCGTGGAGTTTACCATCTCTCTAAGGGAGAACTGGTCAATACCTTTCTTTGCTCTTCAGGTGGCTGCCATAACCTGCTACCTAAGGCCACAGCTAAAACCAATTCACCAGGTAATCGTCTGTCCTGATAAATTTAGATGTCTATTCAGCAATCACTATCAAATGATTCATTTTATTGATGGTAAGTCCAATTTTTTTAGTGAATTTGTTCTTTTGGACAGTTTGTTTCACTGAACCAAAATTTATTTAAATGCTTTGACTGAACTGTTTGCATGTTTTAATAATATGCTGTTTAATATAACTAGCTGTACTGTGCATTTGATTTAAAGAAATATTTCGCTCCCTCAGTGTGAGCTAATCCTTGGTTTACACATGCTGAGCAGCTCAGTCATTAGTTATCTACAATGCGATCAAGTCCGAGACTGTTCTCAGTTCAGTTTATTGGTGACTCAACAACTGCTGCAACCATTGATTGGAACCGATTCTTGAGAACTGCTGTCACAGTGTCTGTGTACTGTTGACTTGAGAACTACTGCCTCCAGATCACTGTTATGTGAGATGGATCAAACACTGAAGTGTGTATTTTCTGCATCACTAGCATCACCAAACACTCTCTCCCATCTGCCATTAGTTGGATAAACAAAGTAGGGTTGGGTATCGCTGAATTTTAGCGATTCCATTTCCTGGTTTAAAAAAAAAAAAAAAAATCTAAAAGTCAAACATTTAGATATCAAACATATTTATTCTGTCTTTTTGCAAAACATTCTGTTGCAGCTGAATACCATGAAGCAAAAAAATTGCTCTAAAGAACAACTAACTAATAAACTAGACTGACTAATATAAATTTCAAACATTATTAAAGATAAGTTCACAATCAGTTATTTTATTTTTATTTATTTAACCTTTATTTAACCAGCATAGCCTCTCTGAGATTAAAAATCTCTTTCACAGGAGTGTTCTGGCCAAGATGGACAATCAGTTTCAATCACAGGTTTACAAAACAAAAATCAACAAACTAAAAGCACTTAAAAACAATTAAACACCGTTGAGTCTTCTTCCAGTTGCCAAATAATAGATTTAAAATGTTCCATAGACACCAAGTTTTGTCATTTCAATTTCGATTGGAGAAAATTCCGGTCAGACGGAGCTGCATATATAAAAGCCTTTTTTTCTCAGTTCAGTCCAGACAAAAAGAACAGAGAGAGTTTGACAATCTTGAGAACCGAACTGAGGGAATATTTCCCAACACTTTTCTGTTGAATGAGTCAACAGAGATGAATGCAACAACCCCAAAATGGTTTTGTAAATGATAAAATACCAGTGCATTTTTCTTCTAGTGGATAAAGAAGGCCAAGCTACTCTGTTATACAAAGTACAATGATGTGTTGAAGTTATAGAATAAGAACAAATAAGCAAATTAGCAATAGCACAAATAAATACAGCTGAACAATGTTCAGAAATTGAAATAAGATGTTAAACAACACTGCATAGTTTTCTTTTTATAAATATAGATTAATCCATAAGGCTACAAAAGTTATTCAGTCAAGATCAGTGAGTGATTTTCTTTTTCTTTTGTTCTTTGATGAACACTAATGACACAGACGGCAGCAGGTTTGTTAGCTTGCTGTCACTTTAAGATCTAATGCACGTATCCAATATACTGTTATACATGCTTCTATTTCCTTTCGCTACTGACCGCCAGAGGCAGTGCTGAAAGCACTAGTGGAAAATCCCTCGCGCTTGACCGAGAATCGAATAACAAAGTTGTCACCTCGTGACTCTTGACTTCAGCTATAACAACCCCTAAACACGTCAAATCGATCTCTTTCTCATTCTCGCCTGATTGAATCGAAGTGGCAGTATTTTGTGCAGCTTGCTGCTGAAGAGTTCTTCAGGGATATATACACGTGCTGTTTCGTCATTGTCATTGCCTCAGTTTACAGATTTTTTACAGCTGGACGCATTCGCTGTGCACGATGATTGCGAGTGATATTTTATAAGCATGATGCTTTGGAGAGGCTTCAATCTTCTGGTTGCCTGTAAGTTTGAATGCCTCAGTGAAGACATGCACTCGGAAGCCCTGGCTGCCTTGGCTTGAGAGCGTGTGTGTTCATTGCTGTGCGGATATCAACGACTCGTGACGGATTTATTGTCCTTTTGGATTTGAGGTATTTAATTCATCAGGGATGTACTTAGGTGCTCTACATGCCCTCACATAATGGATATCATGGATGGCCATGATTCCTGGCGGGCCTGGAATCTGGATCGGAAGGTTTGTTGCTTTCTTCCAGTATTACTACTGTTGATCGTAAGCATAAACAAGTATCTCAAAATTAAAATAGGTTTAATAAAACTAAATCTTCTGATTTAGCACGCAAGGTTGACCAACTGCCTTCTGCAGTAGAGTTGTTACTGCCTCTCCTGGCTAAAGCTCAGCCTAATATGGAGATACAAGAGAAAGCTCTGCCTGAATTCGCTATTACTTCATCGCCAATGATGGACAGGAGTTAGATGTGATGTCAGTGGCTGCCTCTGACTGCTTTTTGAAGCTACTCCAGTAATGTCAGGTACTGAGGAAAATTTGCCTGCAGATCAATCGGAGGAACATTAAAAGCGATGCTCGCCCGCATTAATCTGGATCCCCCCAAGCAGCAGTGGGCTCTGTCACATGGCAGGGTGTTGCAGGAAGATTGGACTCTACATCCCAAAGTGGTGCAAATGATATGGAGGACGTATGGGGCCACGGCGGTAGATGTGTTTGCGGACAGTCAGACGTCTCAGTCAGGGATCTCTGGGTCTGGATGCATTAGCCCACGACTGGCCAAACATGACACTATACGGCCAGGGCTGGCGAACGTCAGTCCTGGAGAGCCACAGTCCTGCAGAGATTTGCTTCAACCCTAATCAAACACCTGAACATGCTAATCAAGGTCTGAAGCGTTACTAGGAAGCTACAGGCAGGTGAATTTTCATCAGGGTTGGAGCTGAGCTCTGCAGGACTGTTGCTTTTAGGACTGGAGTTCACCACCCCTGCTATATGCTTTCCCCCCGTTACCACAGATTTGGAGGACTCTGTGTCGAGTGCGCAACTGTAGCCACTGTCTGCTGTTAGTGGCTCCTCATTGGCCTGCGAGGCCATGGTTTCAGACTCTGTTTTCATTGATAATAGGACTACCTTATCGTCTGCCCAACAGACCAGACCTCCTGAGTCAGCTAGAAGGAAGAGCTTGGAACCCACATCCAGATCGCTTGAAACTGTGGGTGTGTAACCATTAGACCCACGAGGCCTCTCTTGGAGTGTTCAGAGTGGGTCAGGGACACTGTTTTGAATGCACGTGCAGCATCCATGCGAAAGTTGTATGCTTGTAAATGGAAGGTGTTCTCTGACTGGCATTCTAGCCGTGATGTTGATCCATTACACTGTTCAGTTGGATGTGTTTTGGATTTTCTGCAACATCTTTTGGAACTTGGGCATTCTACATCCACACTAAAAGTGTAAGTGTCGGCTTTAGCAGCTCACCAATTAGAGTTTAATGACTCTTCACTTGGGTCTGACCAGTAGATTGTTGCTTTTCTGAAAGGAGCTAATAGTCTGTGTCCTCCACGGGGGCGTGCGGAGTCCGACATGGGACTTGGGTATGGTTCTCAATTCCTTGTGTCACCCCCGATTTGAGTCAATGTTATAGTCTGACATTAAATGGCTGTCATTTAAGACTGCATTTCTCTTGGCCATTACAACAGCGAAGCATGTGAGTGAACTCCACGCGTTATCGGTAAGTGCCTCCTGTTTGCGCTGGAGTAGTGGATTCAGTAGTGTGTCATTGTGGCCCAATCTAGCATTTTTACCCAAGATCTTGTCTCCACAGTTTATGAACCAGTCTATTGGCTGTTGGCTGCACTGCCAGCAGATCGAGCTGATATACAGTTGGAGCTATGTCCAGTTAGGTCTTTGAAGGGTTACATTGATAAGACAGCAGCCGTAAGACTGATCAATTGTTTGTCTGTTTTAGTGATGCACACAGAGGTGCTGCACTTTCTAAGCAGAGACTGGCGCACTGGGTGACGTAGGTAATTTCTCATACGTACCAGTCTGTGGGGCAGTCTGTGCCCTCATCTATTCATTGTCATTCTGCATGTGCTTTGGCATCATCTTGGGCAACGTTCAGAGGAGTATCGCTTTCTGAAATTTGTGCTGCAGCAACTTGGGGTTCAGCCTGCACGTTTTCACGTTTCTACATATTGAATGTGACTCCCTTGCAAGCGGTGTGCACTGCAGTGCTTTCTGCCTGCCTGGACGTTTCGCGAGCCTGGGCGTTCCTCATGACTGTGTAGGTATTCGTCTTCCACTAGTGCTTTCAGCACTGCCTCTGGCGGTCTGTAGCGAAAGGAAATAGAACGCTGGTTATGAACGTAACTGTGGATCTATGACTAAGTGGAAGTCTCTGGTCACTCTGTATTGTCACTCGGTATCATAATTGTGTGTGTATTTGTCCATTAAAATGCAAGAAGACATGAAAGAGAACTCAATTTAGTATTCATGCACTATATGAGAAGTTTTTTTTTTTTGTGTGTGCGCGCTCTGGATAAGCCCATCACAGAAAACAGTGCAGGAGTGCCGGAATGAGTTCTCTTTTGCATCTTCTTGCACTTGAATGGTTTAAAACCACATTAAAATGCGCACACAGGAGACAATACGTGGAATCAAAATATTTATTTTATAACAAGTATATGATTCCTGACCTCAAGTATCTGTTTCCCAAACTGGAATTGATTTTCGATTCCCAACCGTACAGAGAACCTTCTCCAAATTCACACTGAGATAGTGTGCTTTTTGGGATGTTTGTACTGTCCCAAATGACACATTTCATGTGCACTTTCGGTCTTGACAACTTCTGCATGTGTCCTTTAATTCCACAAGACCATGGGCAGGCATTCTCAACTCTTGCCCTGGAGGTCCACTTTCCTAAAAAATTTAGCTCCAGCCTTAATCAAACTCACCTGATGCGATACACAATGTGGACGTCAATCATTTTAGATCTGATTCCAATCGGATACACAAATAATCGGATTTGGGCTGACAGTGTGAACATAGCTTAAATTTCTAGTAATCTTGAAGACCTTGATTAGCTTGATACGTCACAAAAGTGTGGACTCTGAGGAAGACGTTGAGGGCTGAGGGTGTCATTTGGGATAGGGCCATTGTGATTGCGCCACAGTGTTTAAAATTTTTTCAGAAATGAACCTATAAATGGCTTACGTTAAGTAATTTCTAAATGAGACAGAAACTGGCGAAAGTTTTAGAAAAATTACAAACTTCTGCTATAAGTAAATACAATCTAGTCTAATAACTTAGGCGAATTAATGAAAAAATGACAGTAAAAATGATTGAAAGGACAGGGAAAATAAGAGACAGTAAGTTGTGATAAATGTTTCTGACTACTCGCTGCTGTGCAATAGTTTTGTGAAATATGAAATGGAGGTTAGCAATTGCAAGTGTATGTATGATATATTTATTCTGCTGAACACATATTTGTTCTCTCTCAGTATGTTCTCTCAGCACAGACTCTAATTGCTTTCCTGACATATGGTATATCACTGAAAAAATTCTCATTGTATGAGCTCTGAAGAAAGAACAAGGTTTTTGTATGTTTGGTTGACTGGGCGATTAAAGTCGAACATAATTTTGCATTAATGTGCTCTCAACCACAGAGGGTGGTGCTATGGCTGGTGTTCGTCTCCACCTTCTGCTTCTGTTTGACATGGCAATTCAATCAGTTTGTCCTGCTGGTGCAGGCCCTTATAATCTTTACTCTGGATTGCTTGGACTTCTTCACAGCGGAACAGGTGACACTCGAAAACACATATTGGAGACCTTCCACCTTTTGGAGTTCATGTGAGGTTGGCTATTCATTTCTTTTTCTCTGCAGGTGGTCTCTCTGTACCTGATGCAGGTGTTGAGTCTGTTATTGGTGTGGCTACTGCAGTTCTGCAATACTATGATTCTGGGTTCTCTGGTGCTCAGCTTCATTGTGTCTGCTCTCTTCATCAAACACTTCCAGGTCAGTGTACATCACAGTGCATTAATTAAAATGATTAAAGTTAGAAAAATAGAAGTATAAAACCTGTATTTGTGATTCTAAGAACATATCATCACTCCTTTTGTCTTTAATGTTCCATAAAATCCAAGATAGCGCATGTATATCTATCTAGGCTATATATCGTGTATCTATTCAATGTGTGTTTTCATCTGGGGAATGCGATTTTGAGCATGTGCTCATCTGCAATTTGTCACTAAAATATTCTGTCAGATGTTAGAATGACATTAAGCAAATGTCCTTGCAATGTTTATGGTTTTGAATGTACTGAGTCTGTTAATATGCTCCTAAAAGATGATAATCAGAGGTTTGTATGATTAAAGTGAACAGGATGCTTTCCAGATGATCTCAGTGATGAACTGTGCATGTGCTTACATAGATGTGAGCTCTAGAATTGTATTCTGAATTACAAAACAGAATTTAAATTAAAGAAACCCTATTTGGGCAGATTAGTTTTTATCAATTTTACATTTAAAAAAAAATGCCGAGAGAAAATGCACAAAAAAGATGAAGCATGTAGAGGTTACAACCTTGCTTAGTTTTTTATTGAACTAGGTAAAAGATTTTTAATTATTTCTTATTGTTTTTTGACATTTGTTACCCATGTAAAAGAGACAGAATTTTGACTAGTTCAATTAAGTGATGGAATGGAAAAACAACCTTTCTATCAAAGAAAAAAAAGATTACAGGTTTACTAATGTAATATCTCCTAATAATCCCATATTCTCAAGTTTTATATGTCCTGCATAATGAATTAGCACAGCTAAATGATGTTACAGGTCAGAAACATGTGATGGCAATATCTAAATACAGCAGACACGCTCATCTCTGCTTATCTACAAACTGAAACCAATTGCTTCAATGACATTTCCTGAAAACGTATCCCATCTAAATCGGGCTTTAGACTACTCGAGGCACTTTATCACTTTTGTTTTCCTGTACGAACCTTATCTGTGTAACACCCAATTCAGTTTTGATTGAAAACAGAGGCTAATAATATTGTTGTAGTTTATTTATCAATACCTGCTGTATGCGTGTGTGGCTTTCAGACGGGGCTAAAGACGGGCAGCTTTGTTATACGAGTAGGAAAACTGGCTCTTCACACACTCTTAGTCCTCACATCAACTTTCACCATCAATTATTCAGCCAAGGTGAGCTATGAATCGTGTTCTACATCGTCCGCCCTGCCATTAATGATAAAATACAGCTTCTCTACCTGCTCTTCCTGAGACATAGCTTTACTTTCACTCTCATTGTCTTTCTTCATATCTCATTCTCATAAAAACCCACATCCCCGATCTCATGAGACACTCACATGAATGCCTTTCTACTTCACTCTCTCCATTTTAATTGACAGAAAATACTACAGCTAAAATCGGACGAGCACATCTTTAAGTTCATAAAGGCCAAGTTTGGCTTCGGGGCAACGAGGTAAGTCTTTGGTCATCTCTCATGTCGATACATCGAAGCCTTTTATCGTCAGTCAAATGCCATATCGGGGGGTCTTACTGAGAAGTGAGATCTACTCGGAGACTAGAGCAAGCGATTAATCTGCTGTGATTAAATGCGTCCAGCTCTGGTGGAAAAATAACATCTGGCACTCAATATAATCTGCTCATCCACTAGATATTTATCGAGCCATTTCAGTTGATCAGATGAACTGCTGCTCCCAAAAATCTGTATAATATATATCCAGCCTGTACTCCCTCCCTGCCTCTTTCTTTCAGAGACTTTGATGCCAGTCTCTATCTGTGTGAAGAGGCATTTGGCTTGTTGCCATTGGATACATTTGAGCGGTTGGCTGGCACAGTGCTGCTCTATCCGTATCTGTGCACCCTCAGTGTGCTCTTCATCTTGCTGCTGCTGGTGGCACTCTCTAATCTCAGGTAACTACTGCATCGCTTCTCTCTGCAGGAAACGCTCATGTGCACTACTGCAATGTATGGTACACATTAACGAGATGTGTTTCTGGGGATTTAAATATTCTCATAATGTTCATTTTTCTAATTAGAGTACAGAAACAGGCTGAAAAATGACCAATAGAGCAGTGATTATAGTTTCATAAACACCTTGTGTACAGGTCATAATGCTAATTTATAATTAGAGTTATTAGTCTTTATTAGATGCGCTACATAATTGGACTCTAGATGTATTTTTTCCATTAGGGCTTTTGAATACGTGTTATTTTGCTCAGTTCAAAGCTGATTTGTTGTTGCTTTAAGGGCTGCTGTGGCCCTCTTTTTTGTTCTCTTTTCTTATCAGAATCACAGGAGCCCACCAACACCCAGAGGCTTTTCACACACACACACACACACACACACACACACACACACACACACACACACACACACACACTAGTTAGATAGGCTGTTAACCCTTCTGTACTTTAAAAAAAAACACACAAAAAAGCCACCGATCTTGACTGCCTTCAGGTTGTAATGCATTTCTTTTGTCCATCTTGTTTGATTTCTTATTCTTCATTCCAGCACAAATGGATCAGGCCAAGCGAGCAGGGAGAAAGAGGACAGGACCTTTAGGATGCGGCCAGACGTCGCTTACAATCTCTTGCACACCGTCTTCTTTGGTCTGCTCGCCTTTTCCACTATGAGGTAAACAACTTGTAAATTGGAAAGTTTTGTTGCTTTCATACCACGTATCTCTTTCCCTCAATGCAAATATTTTCCTTCTGTTTTTTCCTCACTCCGCCATCTGTAATTTCATTCCCTGCTGCTGCCGCTATGGTGCATCTCAATTTCAACCTCTTCTCCGCTACCACTTTCATTTCCTGTCCCCCACACCGCTTCTGCTTTGTGATCTTCTTCATCTTATTAGTTCGTATCCCAAGTTAATGGTTCATTCGAGATTTTAATGATGAATGAATTATGGTAGAACATTGCTATTATCGTTTCATAAAGTTTAGTTTGGTGTCAGAATAGTAATAGAGTGGAAAATGAATGCTATCCCAGTCTTTTTGTTTGCAATGTGTTGTCTGAGCTTTATGATAAACTGGAAAGCACCAATAGATTTCTATCTTTGCTGGTGGCAGAATGAAATATTTGTGGACTGGCCATATGTGTGCATTCGCTGCCTTTGGGGTGTGTGGTAAGGAGGTGTGGATGTTGTATCTGAGAGTCCTCCACTGCAACACTAAAACCACGGTGAGATACTGAGATCTGACACACACACACACACACACACACACACACACACACACACACACACACACACACAGTGCAAATGAGTGATACTGGCACATTTATACACTAGTGTTTAAAAGTTTGGTCAATAGTTTTTTTTATTTTTTTTACGCTAACCAAGACTACAATTATTTCATCAGAAATACAAAAAAGAAAAAAAAAGAAAAAGAAAAAAAAATGTTGTTAAATATTACTACGATTTAAAAGATCTTTTCTATTTTAATATACTTTAAAATGTAATTTATTCATGTGATGGCAAAGCTGAGATTTCAGCATAATTACTCCAATCTTCGGTGTCACATGATCCTTCAGAAATCTGCTGCTCTAGAAACATTTCATCTAATTATTGAAAACAGTTGTGCTGCTTTTTTTTGTGAAAACTTTTTTTTTTTTTTCAGGATTCTTTATGAAGAGAAAGTTAAAAAAAGAACATGATTTATTTGAAATATACAGTTTTTGTAACAATGTAAATGACTTAAGGCACATCTAATGCATCTGTGCTGAATCCAAGTAATACTTTCTTTCAAAAAAATATCTTATTGACCCCAAATGGTACTTCTGTTGTTTACTTGTGCACAGACTGCACACACATGCACTGTAGAGGAGAATGGGATGAGCTGTAACACTTCACTTTGTGTCCTCTCGAAAAGGAGAAATACGACAGAAGTACAACTAATATCCATTAATATATTTCAGGACATATCTTCCATAGAAATATGACTGTCCAATGAAAAACAATGCTTTTGAGTAAAACTTGCCTCACATTAGGGGTATGTTGTGTCACGTCAAACACATGGACAATTTACATTACAATTTACAAAAAAACAAAAAACCTACTACCTAATGCCAATTCCAAGTCCTATTTTGCTACATATTATTCATAAATTAATTTTTATAAAATGTTCAGGAAAAGGTTTTAACTTTCAGATTATTTAAATGTAGTGCAGCAGTTTTCAGCATTTTATAAGAGTGTTTCTTGTTTTGGCTGTAAAGCTCACTGCTGACTTAGTGTTTTACCCCAAAGCATTTTGACACGCTTTGCCCCACTGCTGTCATTTTGAGAAAAATGCTTCATTTAATAATTCATGGCTAATCTTTAGCTGACAAATTGCATTGTTTTATATATAGGTAATTTACCAACTTATTTATATGAAAATATATGTATTTTACATTTTATGTATGATAATAATTGACTTGACATGCTAAACCAATTTCACATAAAAATACCGCTCACTTTTTCTCATCTTAATCACAGGCAGCTGTATTTTAGACATATGGTAATACAAAAAAACAAAAACTAAAAAAAACATTGGTTTGATAGATTAAGGGGGCAATACAGTTTACCTGGTTTATTCAATATATTCAATACACGCAATAGCAAAATACACAAGTCTGTAATAGAATCCATTGCATATTTATAGAAGCCCACAAACCAAAGATACACTATGCATGTATAATTGGGAAGCTATAATGCTCAATGCTATAAACTGATATTGAGTTTCAGTGAGGCATGTTGTCCTTTCTTATGCATAAATGTGCCAATGTGCACACAACTGAAAATTTCATTTCCCCACTAGGTGGCAGTGTAGTTACAGCCCTCGAGCCTAAACAATTACAGCCTGTTTCGTCCTATTTATGTAGATATTTATCCGTTTATGTTATTAATCTGTTTCCACAGATGAGACTGATCAGGTACTCTGTTCCTATTGTAATTCTGGCGTTTCTTTATTACAAGGTAAGACATTTTCAACTATGCTGTAATATATTTGCCATAAATTGCTAAGCTGCCTGCGTGGCTGTACTCCATAAATAGTCAATGCAGGAATCCAAATGCACACAAATGGAATTTGTATCCCACTGTGTGTGTTGTTTAGGAGAGAGTTGATTCCGCTATGCTTTTTTCCATCTGTTAACGTAAGAGTGGGAATAAGCAATCAGATATGAATTCTGCACATTTTTTGTATGTTTGTGTTACTTGTGTATATGGATGTTTGTGTTTATTGTGCTGCTTTGTTGAACATTGATTATTGTGAGTCATTCCCATTACAGCAGTCTCACACTCTCCTTCTCAATCAAGCTGTCTTTCTTTTGACAGTTCTGGCCCAGACTGATGGAGGAGATTTCTGAACTGAGGGAGTTTTATGACCCAGACACTGTGGAGCTAATGGAGTGGATCAGGTAAAACAGCTGTAATCTTCCTCTTACACACTACAAGCAAACACTCGCAGACAACCACTGAACCTGGGGTCTGCAACCTTAGGCCACCGTCACGAGCCACCATTGGCATACTGAGGGGTATTCACTGGCACAGATAAGAGCAAGAAATTAATATTATATGAATTTTCAGTTTATTTAATTGTTTATATTAGAAGTGTTGAAGTCCCTCACATCTGCATGCCAAACTTCTTCTGCAGTAATCCTTCCTCATCATCACACAATCTGTTTTTATTTAGCTTTATGCTGTATGTGCTGTATTAGCTTTATGTGATGGAGCTTGTTCTGTTTTTTTCTTTTTTCTTTTTTTTTTTTTTTGCTCGTAGAATTCATAATTCATATAACTGAGAAGACTACCACATGCACGTAATAACAAATGTCTTTGACACCACAAGTTAACGCCACATGACACATAACTCAAAGACAACAACAAACATGACAACACCATGCACATTATTTGGTAAGTGGTACAAAAACAAAACCGTGAGTCACTGATTTGCATAATTTATTCATGATGCCATGCATGCTGGGAAACAGAATCTAGCATTCTGCACCTGAGAAATACAGTATATTGTATTTCGTGGGGGTTAAGAAGGAGAAGTGGCACTTCACATCCATAAAATTGCTGACTTCTGGATCAAACTAATATAAAATGCATTTCCACTTACTCTCTATTTCACTTCATTACAAACTCTGAAGGATATAAATAAAAAGATGCAGTGAATACTTTATTCATTCAATAGGATTTGCCGCAGTAAGGCATAGGGATGTAACGATGTAGTTTTCTCTATGTAACGAGTCTGTGAAAAAATCGATGAAAATATGTGACGATTCAAGTCGGTTGAGATGTTAAACAAATTGCGATACACATTTTAAACAGCAGGGGCGCTGTCGCTGATTACTGTGACCCCGATTTGCAGGCGCGAGAGCAGCGGTAAGCGCTGATGTTGAGGACGACCATCCTCATTCAAATCTGCAGCCTCTTGACCAGACAGACACAGCAGGAGCTGAGCTGAAACAAACCTCCTCCCAAGAAAACAGCATTGGAAGATCTAATTAGAGCGACTTTTTTGGGATTAGTTCTAAAATTTCAATTTAGTTTTGTTATTTGACCCAAGTCAAAATAAAAAAATTTCTTTGTGAAATTTCTTTAAATTTCACAAAGAAATATGCAGCATTTTGTCTTAGAAATAATACAAGAACACTTTTTCATTTATAATTTGTAGGGATGTAACGATTCACTCAACTCACTATGCGACAAGATTCACGAAACTGCTTTCATGATATGATTTTCTCACAATTTTTTTTTTTTTTTTAACAAAACGAAATTTAAGATAAATTATAAAGGAAAAAGTGTTATTTTATTATTTCTAAGACAAAATGCTGCATATTTCTTTGTGAAATTGAAATATCTTGGGTAACAAAACTAAATTGACATTTTAGAACGAATCCCAAAAAAGTCCCTCTAATTAGATCTTCCAATGCTGTTTTCTTGGGAGGAGGTTTGTTTCGGCTCAGCTCCTGCTGTGTCTTTCTGGTCAAGAGGCTGCAGATATAAGAAGTAAAATCTAAGTACAACAATGACAGAGGTTTCACACCGTTATAAAGGCAAGCTTTTAATATTTGCTATAATTTGTATCTTTTCATTTTCAAGAATTACTTTGAACACATTTAAAAAAAATATGCTATAATCTACATGTTATTTTCCTCAATGCTTTCATTTTAGTCTTTGTAAATGCCGGCAAACCTCTCATTTGAATGAGGATGGTCATCCTCAACATCAGCGCTTACCGCTGCTCTCGCGCCTGTTTAAAGCGGCGTCACAGTAATCAGCTTCAGCGACGGCGCCCCTGCTGTTTAAAATGTGTAATGCAATTCGTTTAACATCTCAACCGACTTGAATCGTCACATATTTTCATCGATTTTCAACCGACTCGCTGTGCATTGTTACATCCCTAATAATTTGTCTTAAATTTCATTTTGTTAAAAAAATAAAATAAAATTGTATTGTGAAACCAGTATCGTGAATCGTATCATTGAGTTGACTGAATCGTTACATCCCTAGTAAGGCAGCAGGTACCTTTGTTTGGAACTGGGCCGATTTAAGATGGACGTCATGTATTAGACATTAGCTTCTGGAGAGACTCAAGTGGTTTGTAACAGAGGTTTTCATCAATGACATTATTCTCACTGTCAAGTTTATATGTGTGAGAAAGAGTGAGACATTTGAGCTGCAGTGACACAGGTGATCTCTTCCTGAAGAAAATGCGATTTGTGTCAGGGATTAGTGGGTGAGTTCCCTTGGCTGACACTGCGGCATTAAGCCGCTTCCACACGCTAATTAACCATCAGATGAAAGAGTTAAGTGGGGATCACTTCACACTTCTGTCTGTGCTTGGCTTGCCAAAGTCTGCACTGTTTTATATGTAGATTACCAGAGATGCTCTTCTGCCTAGAAGGGAGGGTGAGCATGAAAAGCGTATCAAGGAGAATGGCAGTATCAGACTCCTTTAACCATGATTGGAACTTACTGCATAATAAACCACATACTGTGGCACAATGTGAAAGAGGGAGGGCAAACAACTACAACTGTGAAAGTATCGCTGTCAAGCAATCTTTTGATTTATCTTGAGCTAAAAGCAACGCACTAGACACTATGTATTATCTTATAGTGAGTGGTTAAATGTTCCTATTTTTTTTTTTTTTTTCTCGAGCTTTTATGCATGATTTGCCTTTTTTATTAGACAGCTGTGTAGTGTAGAGCGACAGGTGCTGTGCTTCAAAACCTAGTGAGCTGCCTTGCTGTTTACTGCCTATATAGGCAGCATCCTCATGAGATTTGGAATGCTGTACATAGGCAGAGACTCAGTGTTATTATAATGCTCATTGCGTGAAACACACAGAAGTCTTGACTCTAAAGAGGTCTATAATAGTGGGAGAAAGCTATCAGTTAGCATCGTCATTCATCTCAGTGGCTGTAAGTATGCCATTTGAAATCTGCTGTCTTTGCTCTTGGCATAATCTTAAGGATTATGAGTATTGTATGCAAAATGAAGAACATATACCATCACTTAACAACCTCAGAGCTCATGGTCCATCTGTCTTGAGGATTTATATGCTGTCATTGTCTCTGGAGAAAATGAATGGGATATTTAGTCTAGAACCCGATTGTTGTGCTCTACCCTGGCTTTAGCTTTTTGTTAAGTGAACAATGCAATATTCTGACATAAAATAGCAGAAGGTAAATCTGATATATACAGTATAGGACTCATTTAAATGTGATTTAATTTGTAATTACATTAAAGTATTTTTACTGGTACATTGATGTTGAATGAATTATAAGTGTTTCTGGAATCAAAAATCTCTTGCTTCATCTTCGCCATGAAACGGAAATTGCGGTTGTCTTTCCTTCCCTATTGTGACACATATCCAAGTGAAATGGCTTTTCGAATGAGAAAAAAATGACTTGATTTTATCCAACTGGAAATGACTGGATCGTTGGATTGTTGTCGTTTGCGTTTTGCTGTGATCTCATGTGAGTGAGTGCTGTATTTCACTCGTAGTTGAAATCAAATAATTCACACTGAACACAGAAGCATGAAATAGCTGACTTTTGTCAACCAAAAACCAATAGATGGCTCTACCATCTGTGTATTACTGTTAAGCCCAAAGTATACATCAGTTTATGAAGTTATCTTCTAACGGCAGCTGCAGTGAAGCAATGACTTTCCCAATTGGTGATTTTACATAGAAGGCTGGACTTATTCCTCCATATTGTGCATTGCCCTTTCTCCCTTTCATAGTAATATGAGCAAACTTCTGCCTCGGTATGTGCTGTATTCTATCTTTGCCGTGAACAAAGGTGGTTGACACATGCACATTATATTCATTTTTTGTTAATTACCTAAGTATTTCTCCTCAGAAGTTATGATCAATAAACATATCTTTGTACTCTTTCATACTAGAGTTGCGAGTTTCTCCATCTCACACAAGCACTAGTCAAGGGCGTCTACTGTTGTTGACATCTCCAGTAGTTTGTTGTTGTTGTTCTGAATATTCTGATTCTTTTTCAAACGTGAATCATCAGCCCTGTTCAGGGTTGCTTCATAATTAGTGAAAAAAATGCAAGGTCCATGCGTGAGCTGAGCATACAGTACACATACCCATGCGTATTTGTAAAAATGTCAGTATACTTTATGCGGACGGGCGTCTTTGGATATGTTGTGTCTTTCTGTTTCTGACATGAAAAAAGGGGTCTGCGCGGTGATGGGAACCACCGGGCTGGTTCATAGCACAAACCACCCATGTAAATGCCATCATGATCTCTAACTAACAGTCTAGAGCCTAGAAAGGCAGGGAGGGTGTCATGTGCATGTGTCTTCTCTTCGTGAGTGATCAGTGGCCTTTCAGTCGAACCGCATCTATCCCGTAGATGGAAGCGCGTCCTTTGTCGCAGTTCTGAAACTCTGTCATCACAGTCAGCCTTATCATTGCGAACGTCTCCCTGCCATGTAATTAATTTTTCCCTCTTTTGTTTTGTAGTTTTCTACAGTGCACCCTTTTGTTATAGCCCCCATAAAGGAGTTATTTCTGAATGTTGCCTTGTTTTGAAATAATGAAGATAAATTAGTCTTTTGTTTTCTCTGAAGGAAAAACTTTCTCGGCCCCTCCGAGCACAAGTAATTTGTGTTCCCCATCTGAACAAAGACGCATTTTCCTCCTGCTGTTTCCTCTGGTTTTTATTTTTCTTTTCTTCGTGTTTTCGACATCTTCACTCTCACTTCCACTCTAATTGTCACTCTAGCCACTTTCCATTCTAATTTGATCAAATTAGTGGCTTTTGCTGCTGCTGCTGGTGTAGACGTCTCTATGGAGATGTTGTTGGAGATGTCTCAGTGGAGATATTTCACAAACTCAGTGCTAATAGCTGTGCTTGCAAATGCTCGCCTTGTTTGAACTGCAGTAGAATTTCACTAATTCACAAACACCCCAATATACGCTCTTCTTACACAAATGAAAGGTTAGCTGACACCATTTCACACTTGTCATTTTTCTTGTTTTACCACTGAGAATTGTTCATTTTGTAGTGCATGTAAATTGCCGCTTTTTTTTCAGTTGTTGTGGAGTCTAACAAGATGTCTGAATTATTGCTCATTTAAAAACATTTCTGTGGCTTTGTTACAAATAGAGTTACTGGTCCCAAATTTCTTTAAGTGACTTCTGAAACCTAGAGTGAAATTGCATTTTACTCGAGTTCATTCCCTTTGCGTGCAGATCAATCATTGACATTTTAAGTTGTTCTCGACCGATCAATCAGTCTATCATCACTCTGTGAATCCCCTCAGTCAGATGCTCCCCTAGGTCTGCCTTCCTCTTCTCTCTTTCTGTCTCTGTCTCTCTCTCTCTCTCTTTGAAACACAGGATGAAGGTCCACACAACTTGAGAGCACTCAGATCCCATCCTGATGTAGCTTTATCCCCAAACTGACCAGTTTGTTTGTGTGTGTGATGCAGTGCATCTCATTGTCTGCTCCTCCAAGGCTATATGAACATTTCTGCTTGTGTCTGCGCCCTGCATACAGTAATTGTGAAAAAATATTCTCCTCCCCCATATCATATCATATGAATTCAAGGTTTCAATTTTTAAGATCTTGGCACAGGCATTATAGACCAAATTGTAACTTTATTTCTCACACTCTTATTTGTCATTGACTCTTTCATCTGCCTTTCTGTATATCCATCACCTCCCTATCTCTTCACTTTTGAAGTGATGACAGACTTTGTTTTGTCTTTCACCACCCAAATTTTTTTTTTTAGGAATATTTTATGCTGACAAAATATCAGACATTTGACAAATGGTCACTGTGCAGAAAGCCCAGAGCACTCATTACACATTACTCCAAATTATTATGCAAGTGACATATCAGTAGGATTTCAGTACAATAAACATTCAGATTTTAGTTTTTCAAAGAAAGTGTTTGTTTTATTTGTCCATATCTTTTTAGATAACTGGTATCAATCTCAGACAGGTTTGTTAAAGAGTTTGCCAGGTCTTACGGAAATGGACACCCTACTTAAGGAGGTTGTTCCACTTTATTAATTAAGTCACAGTTCTCATCTAATATTGCGAGGAAGAAAGATGTTTCTGAAGATAAAAAGCATGAAATGGTGCAATGTTATGCAAAAGGCATGAAAACAACTAATACTGTGTGAATTATCAAACATAAGATATTGTAAGTAATTTACAGCACAAGAGAACTCGGTCAAATAAAGGCTTATTAAGGAAAGTTTCTGTCAAAAAAAAAAAATTATATTGTATTAAAAGGACTGCTATACAAGTCTGGAGTCTCAAGAACCTCTCCATGCAGGCTGGCAGTTCTGTAAAGTTACATTTCAGCCACCCCTAACCAAAGTTCACAAAGAGAAACTTTTACAGTGGGTTTAGAAATACATGAAGACTCATTTTTAAATTCACTGACGAATGCCATACTACAATGGATGGTCTAGATGGATGGATTTCTGGATGGTTGGTGAGTGCCCACCATGTTTTTTGACCCAGATCAAAAGAAGATACTCAGACATTTCTAATGAGTGATAATTTAGACAATTATGTCTGGGTATATGAATGTGGCCCTGAGTGTTTGTAGTGCTGGTGTACAGTGGTTTAAGCTGATGACATCAAAATATCTCAAGGAACACGACTGACATGTTTAACCATACTATTAATATTCGAATTTGAAATGATTGAGTGCTTAACAAACAACAACCGCCCAACATGGACTGATTTATCTGTATTTATAAACGTGGATCAACATCAATCTAATAGGAGGTAATTCATTTTGCTGACTGAATTCAAATAGCATTTCTGTCTAAGGAGATGTACTGCATGGGTAGACGTCTATGAAGATATGACTGCGCAGGCCACCCTCTATATCCCACTTGTTGGAATATTAATGACATTAATCAATTTTTATAATGTCAGCAGGGTGCAGCCTAACACAAGCTGACATTTACATAAGAGAATATAAATCTGAAATTAAATGTAAATCTGGTATAGGCCAGTGCAGTCCCTTGTCAATATGGAGTAATTACATAAATATCCCCAAGAGCAGGAAATGATCCCCTGTGGGAGAGGTCAAAGGTCAGTCTCTTCTGAAATTCCTTGGTTAATGGACATTACGCCAGTATAGATTTAAGACCAGGTGAGCTGGAGGTAATTCTGGAAATCCCCATTATGTCATTGCAAAACAGAACAAAACCTTTTACTCACCAAACATGTAAGCACAAATACAGACACTCACACTCCTAACACTAACCTAATGCTCATAGGTAAAATTATTAACACAGTCTCAATGTTCGGGTGATTTTAATGTAGACAAGTCACATACAAAGAGACCATTTTTAGAGCTAGTTGTACTTTTAAGAGCAGCAGCATAGTCATTTTTTTTATTATTACTCTTGTATTTTTATTATTATTATTATTTAATATATTTATTTTTACATATGCAAGTAATTGATTACATTGGACTCAGATCATATGATCCAATTGTATCTTCTCCTATACATTAATCATATACAGTGCACAGCATAAATACAAAATAAAAAATGAGAAATATATGTCATTAATAGCCATAAAATAAGTAAATTAGCCAGTTTTGTTAAGGATTGCGGAAATGAGTACACCCTAGATTTAATTCAACAAATGTATAATATTCTAGCACTTAGTATGCCCTCCATAATTTTGAATATACTGCTCTGACCCTTCTTGGCACGGAGTGTACAAGTTCATGACAAATTGTCACATCTGTCCTGTTTAACTCCTGGATGATGAGCTCCTTAAATGCCCTGATCTTTAATGGGGAGTGTTGCTCAACTCGTCTCTACAGAATCCCCCACAGGCGCTCAAGAGTGTTAAGACTGAGTGCAATACATGTCCACAGAAGGTTTTTCACCTTAGGAAAATGCATATCCTCATTGTCATGTTGAAAAAAGGCCCAACAATGCAGGGAATGAGGAAAGGGTAACATCTTCTGTTTCAAGTTTGTGTATTAAATTACACAGTGAATTCATGACAGTGTTGATAAAGCACAACTCCCTCACACCTTCAGCACTCATACATCCCTATATAAGAGCTTTACTACCACTGAACTTTACTGTGGGAACCAGGCACTTCTCACTGTACTCCTCCTCTAGCAACACCATAACATTTTGAATGCTGTTAGATCCAAAATGATTGATTTGGTCTCATGAGACCAGAGTATTGATTCCCAGAATCTATATTGTGTAAATATGGGCTTTGGAAATGGCTAACTGACTTTATTGTGCTTTGGCTACAGTAATTAGTTCCAGTGAGAACAACAACCATGCATGTCATTTCTGCAGGCTGCATCTTACTCTGTGAGATAAACAGTCACTCTTTTCATAGCTTTTGCTGGCTCTGAGACACTCGCTTGGTATTTCTCCTGCTCTTTGTCTAGCAAAAAAATCCCTCATCACTAAATGAAAGCTTAAAATGAAGGCCTGATTATTGCAGGGGCCTTGTCACAAGTCCATTGTTTTTGAATGTCTGTGTTACTTTTGCTATATTTTCACACTTAAAACAATGATTTGGTAATCCTCTTGTACCACTGCCCTCTTTTGTGCTAAGAAATAAGTCTCCTGACAGTTCTCTCCCAAGTGCTTCCATTGTTGTCAGTATTAAGTCTGAGAATGATTCAGTGGGCTATATAACACTTTTAATTGGCAAGAAATTACTTCTCTTTAAATGTTTTGGTTCAACATACTTACCTGTTGATCAAACATTGCCTTAAACTTACACCAGAAAATTTTTATTTCGTTTTATTTAGTAACTTTTAGTATTTAGTACTCATTTTATCACCTTGATAAGAAAATTTTATTTTCCTGAATAATTTTGACAAGCTTCTTTGGTTACTGATTAAGCAGACTTGCTGGAACATTATATCTCTAAAGAACCCTAACATGTCTTCTAAGTAATTGAATAATTGCTGACTTTCAGAAGTTTCAGAGGGGGTGTACTCATTTATGCTGTGCACTGTATACCTGACCTGTAAAACCTTCGCCAGTCAATCCATTTAAATTAAGAATTAACTTCCATTTAAACAATTTAATTCAGAGGTTTAGGAGTGTAAACAGACTCTGGACTTTTAAGATTTTATGTAAAACCATTCTGAAATCCTACATGGGTATTATATTCACTAGTAAGAAGAACATGAAAGCAATGCAAACTTTACTACTGTTCAATCTTTTTTGCAGTTACTGCTGCTTACACATGTATGCAGTCACCACTGAAACCATAAAATGCATGCTGTTATGTGTGTCGAATAGCAAGAGACCATTTGACTTTGTTTTGTCATCTCTGTGAAATCATATGAAAGTGAGATAGGGCTGTTTAGATGTCTTACTGGTGATGAATTGTGCATTTGAATTCCACAATAATTCTGCTCTACGGTCCCTGTTATTGATGAAGGATAAAACAGAAGTTTTTTTACTCTATTATTGAAATCTTTTGCTGTGTGAACACAGAAGTGTGAAAAAAAGGAAGGACAAGGAGATCATTTGTCTCTGATGACATCTGTGCGACTGTAGTTAATCATGTGCTTCTCTGTGGATGATATTTGATAGAAGTGGAAAAATGGAAGCTGCTGTGAGAACATTACTTTGCAGTCTTGCCTGAAGTTTATTATGCCCATTCTTATAAACAGTTTTTCTCATACAGTGTTTGATTGAATATTTTGTGAATATTTTTTTCCATTCCATGATTCTCCTAGTCAACATTGTCAAATGAGTGTCTCAAAATGAGCACAATATTATACCATACCCCACTAAAAATAAAATCTTACATTATGCTCATAATAGACAGAGACCTTAATAATTAAGGACCCAATACCAAAAAAAAAAAAAACATTGTTCCAACTTTCCAGGGTTAATTATGAATTCATTTAAAAAAACAAGTGGACTTGAAGGGAACAAGTTTGTCTTTATATATTCTTATATGGCCAGCAATCATAATTAGACCTTAGCTATATGTCTCATGTAACACATAAACAATGTACAAAATGTGAGTGGGTGCAGCAACCCACTTCTGTCTGATTTGACACAGACTGACCCTTAAGTGCTTTTTTTCTTAGCAGATTAGTTCACTTGTTTAAAGCAAAACCTCTCTAGGTTTAGACAAGACATCAATATACCGGAACGAGACAAGTTATCTGAAAATATCTCTATAGACTAGAATGTTTTCAGTGAATTCATTTTAATTTTATTTCGGAATCGTGGGCTATCTGTACGTCCGTCCAGTGTGTAAACTACTCTGAGGCCTACCCTCTCTTTCCACAGAAGACTGAGAGTGTCTCATTTTCTCATCCACATTCCCTACTAGTATTAGAATTTATCATGTATATGTGACCAGATGTTAAGTTTGTCTTAAGCCCGGAACACACCAAGCCGGCGGTCGGCCGTCGGGCAGTTTTTGTTAGACGGCCGACTCAGTGTGTTCCGCACCGTCGACTGAAGTTGGTCCTCGTCTGCTTTTTTTTTTGGCCGATTCAACATGTTGAATCGGCGTCGGACAGTCGGGCCATCTGATCATTCTGATTGGCTGTTCAGCTACTGCCACCTGCTGGTACGGAAAGGCATTTCTTCTTATGCAGGCGCAGAATGGGAGTGCTACTTGGCCGTTGGGTGTCGAGCGTCGGTTTGGTGTGTCAGGGCAACTTTGGACCCAGACGCTGTCGAAGTGAGCCAACCCCGCAGTCTGCTTTCGTCGCCACTAGTTCGTCGGCATTGGCTTGGTGTGTTCCGGGCTTTAGAGGTGAAGGTCATGCCAAATTCTTTGAGCCCACTGTAATTGAAGCCATTTTTCTTTCTTTTCATTGCTGTCTTAGTAAGCATTAAGATAGCTGTTATTTACCCTGTGTGAGTGTTTGTGAGTCTGTCTCCTATGTTAACGTCAACCGACAGAGATGGAGCAGGGGGTGTTATTGTACCCCCTGCGGGGGACAAGAACTTAATTTTAGTGTAGCACTTAGATTCTTGATTATTGAACTCAGACCAAGGTTGTCCTGTAAGGGTCCATGTTCATTGTTAACCTATAATGACCATACTTGCTCCACTGTAATGAAACACTTCAGCCATGCATCCAGAATCTAATCAAACTCATTCCAGACAGGACAGAGATATAACAATCATATCCTCTGCAACCTTCACAGGCACAGACACTTTGTCTTTTTTTGGCTTGAGCTGCAGCCAACCTTGAAGCAAGATGTCTGTGACAATATTTCGTTTTATTGCCTAAACAAATTGAACAGACATGGGGTGGGACTTTTGAGTGCTTGAGGCTGCTTTTTTTTAATCAGTGGTTGTTTTAACTTGTTTTGCTTCGGGACGTAGATTATATTGGGTCGGACATCAAGTGATGACCTAGCACCGTTCCAATTTTGTTTGTGTGTGAAAAAAAAAAAATTAAACATTGAAATATATTAATATTAGCATTAGCATGAACTATTTTTTTTTATTTATAATTACAATTCTTTATTTATTTTTATTTTATATTATTATTGATTTACTGTTATTTTGATTTTTTTTTAAGTCACATACTTAATACAGTAATAACAGTATTTTTTTTATAATTACAAGCAACTCTCTGAACTTTACCCTATAGTAAGTACATGTTGTTAATTAATATTACTCTGTACTTATTTGTATAATTACACTGTAACAATGTAACCTTTTTTATGATGTTCAGATCCATTGATGTAAAGTATTTAGATATAGCAGGCTTAATGTTTGATTGCTTTCTAAACAAAGACTATAGACATGTCACTCATATTGTTTTGAATGGGAGAAAGTGCAATGCGCAATATGGCAGAATAAGTCCCGCTTTCTAAATAAGAGCCAACTGCCAATTGGTAAAGTCATCGCGTCACTGCAGCGGCCATTAGAAGCTCCGGTTCCTATAGAAACAGTCAAATGCGTGTCTCCGAAATGAGACACAAGAGACACGCATTTAGGATTGTGCATTAGCTTGATCCAGCCTGAAAAAAAGAATTTTTTTTGTCATGATTCGAGCGTTTAGAAACAAAATTTATGAGACCGTTGTTCATTGGTGATTTCAAATATGAAATTTAATCGAAAGCTTGGCAAACAGCTTTGGAGAATGTGATGTTTCCCCGTTCAAAGTGATAGGAGCTGCACTTACATGCCAGAGAGGTGTTTCAAAGATGGCCGCCGAGTGAAATAACTTGTCTTAAAGGGACTTTGTTTCTTTGTTTGGGACTCTTTGTTTCTAAATACTGCTGTAATACTGCTGTAATAATACAGCGCAAATGTTTTTTTTTTCTGGTTGCAGATCTATTTCAGTTTGGATCACATTTTCTTGGTGCAGTGAGTGTTTTATGAGAAACGCTGTTGAAAGTGGATCGGACAGAGCAGCACAACACACTTGTAACCAATCAGCAGTAGGGGGCGTATACACTCACGATGGGGGAGGAGAGAGAGTGAGCATGAGAGAGATTTGAAGAAAGACTGTAGAAAGAAAGATGGCTGAGAGACATTACAAAAGAGAAAAGGTCAGAGGAATATCACTGGAAAAAGAAGGTAATTATGATCAGGCAAAAGCCTTAGGACCCACATTAATATTAGAAAAGCTTTCCTGCGACCTAAGCGGGAAGGCCTGAAAACAGACTCTGAGGTTGCGTTGTTTCTACTCCATATGCGATTAACATTGGTTTTGCTGTTTCATAGAACCAAGATATGCTGTTATTGTAATGTTAGCTATAGTAACAGAACAGTTTTGAGTGTCGTCGTTTGTCTGGAGCTGGTGTGCTGGTGCTGGCGACTGACAACCAACTCTTGCTTTTATAAACTCTTGTGTGCTATGTTCATTTTTGGTTCTTCCTTATTGTTCGTTCGTCATCTTAGCATGTTTTTTTTTCTTTTCACAAAGCATTATTTTGCTTCGCTTCAGCTATGATAAAGAGACATCTACTCTTGCATTGCGTGTTTGTGCATTTTGGGGGTAGAGCGATGAAGAGGGGTGTGTTTGATTTCTGAGAAACACTGTTGATATTTGAAACACTTACTGCACCTTTAACTTTGCAGTTTTATTGATTGTTTTTGAGGATGAGGGCATGTCACACAATCTGTTCATGCCGGAATCTGGAAAAATTAACTGCTTTTACCAGTACAAAATGAATTTTCAACAAAAGATACGGAACATGTTTTCTTCCCCTAGAGGCTCCTGTCTGGTGTAGATGATGATAGTCAGGTGTAGAATGTTGAAGCTGAATTTGAAAGGTTATATTTTGATAAACAGATGGTTTCTGAAACATCTGTCAGGCTATTCAAATAACATAGAGCTTCAGCACTTCCCTTCATGCCATGCACATATATAAAATGACAGGAGAAAGATCACATTCAGACAGAGTGCCTTTTCAACCTGCAGTAGACTTTGCGTTTCAGACATCGGTGATGGGAGTGTACAAATGACTGCATCCCTCCTCACTGAACCATTTCACATTTCCCCCTTCACCTGAAATAAATGTCTGCAGATTTACCTTTTCTCATAAATGCCAGCACTACACATCCAGCCCCCTTGTGCAATCCCCTGTCCTGATATATTAGTGAAACCTGAGAAGTGTATGTAACAGAGCTTTCTCATGTTTATTTTTTCGTGACAGATTGAAGACGCCCAAACGGGCAGTGTTTGCAGGCAGCATGCAGCTGTTGGCTGGAATTAAGCTGTGTACGGGAAGAGTATTGACAAACCATCCACACTATGAGGACCAGGCGCTGAGGGAGAGGACCAGACAGGTAAGAGTCTCGGCATTGTTTTCACTCGTGGTAATCACAATTCAATCCCAGTTCTACTATGTCCAGGACCTCCAGGCCAAGTTTTTCTTTACATGGTGTCAATGCTAAAATGTTGCAACACTAGTCTGGAGAGGGTTTTTCAGGACACAAGCATTAATCAAGAGAGTATTGGTTTATGTTTGTGCAACAGTCACAAAATATATATTTATTTTATTTAATGAATATTATTTACATCAAATATACATCATAATGTTTCGCTTCAGAACTGAACATATGGTCAATCAGACCCAGGTCTGCATCAAAAAATGAAAGACTTCTCAGAACCATATGAGCAAAGAATCAAATCTTTTCTTTTGCGTTCATACCTCATTATGTAAATCGAAAGAAATGAAGCAGCAATATATCAATGTGAAATAAACAAGTAACACTAAAAACTCCTCAGATACTGTTAGAAAGAAATGAAAGCATTGGAGTCTATAAGTGTGTACCTTAACAAATCAGTTGATAATCTTAATGATGAGATTACAAATGGACCGCATCAAGAAGATCATGAGCAAATGGTTCATAAATTCTCTTTAAAAGCTTTCTTAATGACATATGCACTGTTATATACTTGGCCTCATTAGCAGAAGTGTGACTTTTGGCATAATTAGTTTAATTTAATTATGTTTCTCACAGGGGTTGTTGGAAGTTGACACATCAGTGGGCATCTTCATGAAGTGAAATAAACTCCACAGCGCTGCTGTTATATGTGCCATGACTTTCGTGTTATGGTGTATAAAAGAAACGGGGAGGGCATTTATAACATTCTAATTAAAAAGTGTAATGTACACTGACTCAAATTCTCATCTGTTTTGAGCTGTATTTCGGTATCAGCTGTCTCTTTTCCATTTCTGTCTGAAAGAAACAAAGTTGTGTTTCCTTTGGCTTAACTACTGGATATTTGTCTGTAGCGGAGGTTCATTGCTTGAGTTTGTGAGGCAGAATGTTGAGGTTAATAAGTGGTAAAAGTCAGAGGAGGATTTCTGATGATCAAATGAGGGTGTGTTCATTCTCACATTTGTGCATGAGTGTGGACAACACAAACAGTTGGTGGAAGACCAGACTCTTGCTTAGCTGTTCTTGCTTCATTCAGAGAGTTGATCTAACAAGGAGCCAAATTACCCATCAAATCAGCACATTTAAGCAGAGGTTCTCCAACTGGAGTTATGCAGAGAGGTTTCAAGGGGGTGTGTGTGGACTTGAGGAGGCAGTCCTCTCTGGGTTTGGCTTATATTAGTCCGACATACATTCATGTGCTAGTTCAATTTGATGTTTCCAGGTTACCTTAACTTATTTTACCTTTATTTACGTTACATTCAAGAGTACTGTAATATATGTTTATATTAACATACAGTTCATTAAAATCAAGTCAAATCAAAGTTTGATCAATTTTATGCATTTTTAAGCTTTTCACATTGCTTCACAATTAACAACTAGGGATGTGCCCGAAGCCAATTCAAAGAATAATAGAAAAATTATCCTTCAGATGCAGGCAATCTGTGTTCTTGTTCGAAAGCAGATAACAGCATGGTATTTGAGATAAACAACTTTGTTGTTATGTCTGATTTTCAAAGACATTTTTGTTTTAAATCAAACCTTGTAACTTTGGTTCATGGTTTCTTACTCTTTCATTAAATATGTATTTTTAATTTATTATTTTTTTAAGTACTTGCATAACGAAGGCCGCTGAAAACTGTGCCCTGCATACCACTGGATTGGAGATGCTTTTCTCTGTGCTGTGCATGGGGCTCCGCAAGCTATTACTTTTTTTTTTTAAATAGCTTTCAAAAGGTTCAAATGTATTACGATGACAGATCAAAAAATATGCCTTTAAAAAAATAATAAGCACAAATAAAATCTTTAAACACATTTAAAATTAAATTGGACAAAACTGAAACATGAATTCAAATGTTATAATCCTGATCGCATACAAAATTTTGTTTTCTGCTCATATTTTAATTTGTTTCCATGTTCTGCGCTTTTTCAAATTTTGCAGTTCTAGTTTCATGGCTATGTCACCGATCATTTCATGTTTCTTTCTTTTGTGATGATAATCTGAGTCAGTGAGTTGTTAACTTTGTAATTGGTCCATTCATTTCCACCAATTTGACCAATTCATGCTTATTTGCAGACCTGTTGCGAGCATGAGAGCCGGGCATTATCACATTGACAGAAAACGACAGCATGATCAGCCAATCACAGCGTGATGAAAGCAGCTCTCCTGAAACTCAGTGAGCTCAGGGAGGCCAAGTGCATACTGATTTGAACATTATTGTATTTCATATTGTGCAATATTTGCATTATTCATGCAATGTTGATTATTTTTTCACCCAACCTTGTTGATGAGGCACCCCCTCCCTTGTCTCCTTTGAGAAAATGCAATAAAAACACAACATATTTTTACATCCTAAAAAATAATGTTTATAAAAGTATTTATTTACATTTTGGCATGGAAAATTGTCCATAAATACCTATACATCATATCAACAAATATGTTATGAATCCATAATTCATTTTTTTCAAAGGCTTATTAGGTTGGCGTTTCTTGTAACAGTAATTTTGTTTTGTTGGTTGCCATGGATTTCATCAGAATGTTCTTTTCTCTATGTATCTGTGGTTTGTGAGAAAATGAGTTTTAGTTGTGATAGTCTGTCAACATCAGCGATTCAGCTTTTAAAAAGGGCACGGAAACCCTACAACCGGGCTAACAGCAGCCTTTCTGGCACGTTGAATTGCTGTCTACGTGATATATGGAGATGTCAAACCTAATCATTGCGTCTTCAATTATGCTGCCTTTTGCTCCATTAATTGAAATACTGCAAATATGTTGTGGTTTGTGAAACTGCGTATGCACTACTGTGACATTTTTTCTGCTTGCTTGGCGGTTCTGTTTTTTTCTGCTTGGTCGATCACAACAACGGAATGAAAATGTCTAACATTTCAATGTTTAAATTCCCTCTTTATATGCACAAACATTTAATAACATATTTCTATAACAGTTAACTGTAAGTTTGAGAACCTCTCAATGACGGAATTAGCATGTGCCAAACCAGTGGCACAAGTCCACCAAACCACTTGTCAAATATCCTGTTATTCTTCATTTAGAGATTTTATTTTTGAATCCATATCACCTTAGAGTACATTTTCACTACACGAACAATGAATCTGCAGTGAATCTTTAACCTCTAAGATTTTTCCCGTCTTTGTCGGTTTGGTTGCCTGCAGGTATATCAGATCTATGCGCGTCAGTCTGCTGAGGAGGTTCATAAAGTGCTCGGTTCGGTTGGAGCGGACTACATCGTGCTGGAGGACAGCATCTGCTACGAGCGCAGGCACAGCCGTGGCTGTAGGCTGAGGGATCTGCTCGACCTGGCAAACGGACATGTAGGTCACACACAGCATCTCCAGTTCATGCCCACACATACAATGCTTGTTCCATTTCAGTGAAAGTTCCTCTGCAAGAACCAGAGAATTTTTCAGAGCAGCTAAAACTAACAAGTTTGCCCTTTACCGAATTCTTCACGTGGCTATAAACAAATATCATTTGGTTTAGACACTAAGCTCACTGGTCTTGCTTTGATTATTTTTGTCTTGGCAATCTCTTCAGCTCTCCGAGGTGTTTTTATTTCTTACATAAAATGTCTATAACTGTTTTGTGTAAAGTTGATGCTTTACATTTTTCATTTTGTCACACAATCTTGTTCTCACTCACCCACAGCTCATAGTTATTAAATACCGCTTCACCCTGTGTGCAATCTAGCTCAAGTGACTTTTTTTTTTTTCCACTTGGGTAGCTTGATTGTTCTTCTGTAGTTGATTATAGTTGTGCATAATATCTGACAGAAGCAAAATGTCCAACATCTAAGCTGCGGCACTTTATATTTGTGTCTGCGCACACGTCGGCTTAAAGAAAAATCATCTCTTCCACATCCCAGCAAAGAGCTCTGGCTGAAAATAGCTTGTCAACAGTTGTCATTCATGGATCTGAGGTGAATGCCATGCCTTTGAAAGATCTCACAGAAGTTTGCCTCGCTTGCTCCTCTGATCCGACTTCGAGCAGTCAATGAAAGAGCCTCGCTCGCTTACTCGTCTGATGCAGCCCGATTCCTTCCTTCAGGCTGCCTCCAGCAGTTTGAATAAGATTCACTCTTGTACTATGTTCTGTGTGCATATGTTATTTTAACCTTGATTCAATCTGTCTGGTTTAATTAAACCTTGCTAATTGCAGGCAAAATTACCAAGGAAGCTATGTATATGCAATACCGATGGCCCAGAAACAGCCATGTGTTGTGTGGGATATTCTCTTTTTCGATTCCGCTCTGATCTCTCCCATGGGTGGCAGTTCTTTCTATCTCTGGGTGCTTAAATGATCTCACAGAAGTATTTCAAGGCCTTTCTGTTAATTTGGGAATATATCTCAAAGTAAATGTTTAAAAAACCTCAGGGCACAATTTCTCTAAGATTTCAAAGATAAAGAAGTGGAAAACTCTTTAAAAGAAGACTTCTGAGACTCTTCTTCATCTGAGAATTTGATCTACATTTTTCACTGTAAAAAAAAATATCATCTTATAGAAAAGAAGCACCATTTCAAGACCAATTTGTGCATGTGTGTTTGTTACAGATCATGGACGGCCCAGGTGAAAACGAGCCGGATCTCATCGCGGCGTCTCATCCACGGTTTTGTGAGGCCATTAAGACTGACACTCCTCCATATTCAACCCTCTTCTCACGAGTGTTCAAAAACAAGACCTTTCACGTGTACAAACTCAAGAAACTCAAGAAGAAAAACAAAGCTGAGAGCGGTCCGTAGTGCTCGTTCCTCAACAGCAGTTGCCCATCTTCACTGGATGGCTGAACGCCCCATCTGGAATGTGCAACGAGTGTGTGATAGTAGCAGGTGTGTGTGTGCAGCTGTGTGCTTGAGAGAAATCGGAGAGATGCCTGATTGAGCCAGCACACGTTAGATTTGATGCGTGTTTGTGTGTGTAAATCTTCTGTGAGCCGGTCTGCCGCAACAGGAGCTCGAGTTTAACGTGGAGAGAAGGGAGGAAAATCTCTTTTTATCAGACTGTCGCACTCCCTCGCGCTCTCTTTGATCATCGCTTCTCTTTCGACACATGCCCTTTCACCAAGCACATATTTATGCTCATTCCTGTCACACATCCAACATGAAACCAGGAAATAGCAATGGGGGAAAATGTTTTGTTTGTTGGTCGGTGTCAAGATGGGCTACATCCTGCTGTCTGGCTGCTTTTAATGTATACAGTTGTATACTGCCATACGCAAAAGAACAATAACATGCGGTTTTTTGGTCACTCTTACATCAACAAATCTGAAGAAACAGCCTTACTCTTGGGCGCAGAGGAAGTGCCATGAATTCTCATCATGAGAATAAATTGTCTGTAATAAATCAGTGTCACAAATTTACTTTGATTAGGGACCTAGAAATGAAGGATTAGTTCATTTTAAAATGAAAATTCCCCCAAGCTTTACTCACCCTCAAGCCATCCTAGGTGTATATGACTTTCTTCCTTCTGATGAACACAATCCGAGTTATATTAATAAATATCCTTACGCATCCGAGCTTTATAATGGCAGTGAACAGGACCAAGGAGTTTGAAGCTCAAGAAATGCTTCTGTATTCAACTTACGAAAAAGCGTTAACTGATGCAACGTCAATTATGCTTTTTTTTGTAAGTTGAATATGGAAGGCGTAGGACGTAGTGTAAGCGTTTTGAACTGCGAGAGTTTTACACTTTCTTTGTAAGTTGAATACGGACTAGCGGAAGCTAGATATTTTACTTTATAACGTGTAAAATATGGATATTTTTCTTACGCAAATGCATCGCTTCAGAAGGCCTTTATTAACCTCCCGGAGCTGTGTGGAGTACGTTTAAGATGGATGGATACACTTTCTTGAGCTTCAAACTCATTGGTCCCGTTCAATGCCATTATCAACCTTGGATGCGTCAGATGCGTTCTGATGAACTCCAATTGTGTTCATCAGAAAGAAGAAAGTCATATACACCTAGGATGGCTTGAGGGTGAGTAAAGCTTGGGGGAATTTTCATTTGAAAGTGAAAATCTAGGAATAAAAATCTAATTTAAACCTTAAAGTTTACAATTAAAAAAAGCTTAAAGGATTAGTTCAATGTGATCTGACTGTATACGTTTTGTGCTTTAGTTGTGTAAGTAGGTGGTGAACACATTGGCGCTATAGATGGTAAAAAGGGTTTAGAGATTTCACATTGTATACCAATTTACAGGGACATTAAATGTAGTGTGTTTTTTAGGATGAATAACAGAGCTGAAGTATTCATAAAAGTTAGAAATGTCCCATGAAATTTCCTTAATCCTCCATTGTGAAGTTGTTTTTAATGTAGTTCAGTGGATATATTCACAGTTTGAGTAGTCTTTTTAAAACTGAGTTAAATATATTGATTGGTCATTTTTTCATCTTAAGTTGTATATGAAGCCTTTAGTGTATGAAAGTGCCTTTCCATTTTTTGGATAAGCTCTGCTGCACTAACGAGTCATGCATTCAAAAGACCTTCAAATGAGTGGCCTCAAGTGCTACAAAAATGTACCTACCTTTGATCTTTGCTGCTGTTTGTTTTTATTTTATCCCCCCCCCCCCGCCTACCCCCCACGATGTTAGCTGAATATCTTTGTACAGAGGTGCCCTGGGTGGTGCAAAACAGTTTTGAATCTTTTTAGTGTTTAAAGATAAACATGATGTTTGTTTTTCTGAAAATTCAGTTTATAACATGAGGGCTCCTCTATGATAATCTGTTATTGTATGTGGTGAAACAGCTATTGTTACCTTACCTGTCAGACATCTTTGCGTCACACATTCTGTCACAACACTGTCCCTCAGGAGATGATCTTTACACGGCTGTGTGCTTTGATTTCATACGCTGACATTGTTTAACTGTAAGAGTTCTTTGGTACGGTTTATTGCACTAATTTGTTACTGTGGTATTTCACGCAGGTGGATTGTTTTCATTTGTGTCAAAAGTGTTGATTTGTCTTTGGATGTTCAATGTACATTTCCATTTTTGTATTAAAGCAAATTTGTATGTTGATGCAAAAGGATTTCTGTCATTGGAAGTCAAATCACAAAGGCATTTTGATGAATGCAGGTCAGAGATTTTAGGCTGTTCTCATTTCATGTTCTGCATTATCCCCAACTAATTACAGCTCTGTTTCCATATAAAAATAGGCCACTTATTCATCAAGAGACTTACAGCAGATGAAATTAAAACCCTGCTGTTTCATTTGAATATAGCAGTATTTAACAGTAATGTTCAAGTATCATTGAACAGAAGAACTCCATTTATTAAGGAAAAAGAAAAGCAATTTAAAGGATGCAAATACAAAACGGCAAGATACTTTGACCAACTCAAAGAAAGATTAAATACATGAAAAAAAAGCTTTAAACAGAATTAGATTTCTTTTATATATTTTTAAAAAGCAATTCTCTTTTGATATGCACAAATGAGGTAAAAACATTGTTTCACAAAATAGAGTACTGTATATTCACCACACAAATAAACAGGTGGCCTTGGTTCAAAATCGGAACAGGTTTTGTAAGATAAGGAATTCTGTTATTCAAAGACAGAGCCCATCATGCTTCATTCATGAATGCTCTCACCTCACACTGGATCCTCCCCAATCCCCTTACAAGGATGACTCCAAGCGCCAATCCCGTTGGCCTCTTTCTAACTCTATGAAATAGCAAGCATTGCACTTCCATCTGTATTTCTTAGCTTTAACTTGAAAACCTTTTTTATACTCTTGTTGCTGCCTTTGGAAATATTGGCACTTTTTGAGATCCGTAATAAGAGTGACGACTTCTCCATCGAGTTTTCCAACTCCCATGATCCTTTGGTTCACAGCATGACAGTGAGCGATCAGTTCACATTAGGATTAGCACTCTGATGTCTTTTAACACACTCCTACTCGCTCCACTCTCTTCAGCCAGCCTGTCATGCTCCACATACGGCATTCTCCGGAAGAAAATAAATAAATAAATAACTGAAATGATAAAAGGAGGGCAAAAAACATTGCCTTAAAATGCATAAAATACAAGGTTGGCATTTGAGGCCTCACGGGGGGAGACTTTTAGTTATTCCATTTGCACACACAAGCTTGCCTTGCCTTTTCTTCACCCCATGTAGCCTCACCACATGCGTTCACAAGCCCATTAAACATGTTACACGAAAGGCGCTCAGGGTCTGAAATCGCTGGCCCACCACTCCCTGAATGCACCTGGTGCCGAGGCTCATTTCTTCACTGCAGTGCCGAATAATGTGATGGAATACAAGTAGTTATTTATAGTAGAACAGGAAATGACGATACGGTCGGGTAAGCTGGTTTGGTTAATAATACGATACTTTCGAAAAGAAGCAAACTGGAATGTAAGCTCATTCTGGAGCTGTAAGCTCCTCTAGCAGAGCTCGATATCATGTTTGAGTTGATCACGTGGAACAACACACACATTCGTTTGTCTTAATGGCTATCCTTTAGTTTGGCAGACTCTGATTGCTACCACTCAATAAAGCGTGAGAGCCAAGAGAGTTTTCAATAGTTTTCAGCTACAGAAAACTTCCATCTCATGCCAGCCACTCAGACTTGTCCCTCAGACGCATTTGTATTCCAGCCGTTCCTTCGCTCCTTTTTGGCTTGAAGAGAGGACACAATTTGTATTCCCAAGGAATGTCTCCTAAAATGCCAAACAATAAGGCTGCTTTCTGTTTCATTTTCCTCAGTGTTTTTCACACATCTTCAGTTTTTATTGGTCTTTTTTTCCCGCAGACTGCTTCTTTCATCCTCACATCCGAGTGAATAGAATCTAAGCGGAGGGCTGAGCAAATAGAGAGAGAAAAAAAAAAATCAACAGTATCTGAGTATGAAGTTATGATTGATGAACACAAGTGGCCACCCTGACAGAACAAGCGGTGAACTGATTTCAGAAAGCGGCCGAAGAAGGAGGAAGACAACCCCTCTTCTTGTCACATCCGAGCATGGCAGTTTATTTTTCTTGCCGTCTTTCTTTTATTTAAGAACACATAGACCACACAGACATATAGAATGGAATATCAGGAAAGATCTGAGTGAAGCACGTTCGAGGTGCTCCGCCAGTGTCGCACACAAAGACAACAAATGGTTCCACTAAAGTCATTGTCATCCGCAAGTCACTTTAATAAAGATGGGCTTAAAAAATTGCCATGACCACAATTTACTGTGTCCTGGATTAGCTTTTCCTGTTTGCTGCTCATTGAGAGTCCCAAATGCCACCCATCTCTGTACGCAGAGGGAGTGTCTCGCATGAAGTAATACATCCAGAGAAAGCCGAAGCGTAAGAATTTTTGGCATAAGAAAAATCCCTCTGGTTTTTAGACAAGTTTTAGTGGTCTCCCTACTCTCCTCACGCTGCAGGAACTCTTCCCGGCAGTTCCTTAGAGGTCGCTGCCCTCGGCCCGCTCGTAGAGGGCTTTCAACTTCTCGAAGCGCGGCCCCCACTCTTTCAAACATTCGTGACCCGCCGCCGTTCCCTCTTCCAGCCCAGCGGAGCTGAAGGAGCTCAGTGACCCGGCCAGCGAGCCGCCCCCCTCCGTGGAGAAGACCTGCAGGGAGTCGAAAGGTGCCGTTTCCGGGTGCTGGTCGGCATCACGGATAATTTCACACAGGTAGCGGGCCAGGTCCTGGCTGGAGAACGACAGGCTCTTACGGGCCAGCTGGGCCGCTCGGCTGGGATTTGCAGTCTGGCCTTGAGCCGGAGAGCGGCAGGGGGGCACGTCCCTGCGGATGGTGGTGGCTCCTGAGGATATGGAGGAGGTAGTGGTGGCTGTACCCGCTCTGGAGGGGGGGTCGGGCTGGCAAAAGTGTTGCTGTTGCTGCTGGGAGGGAGGATGGTGGTGGATGGCTCGCGATCGGCTGTACTGCACCGACTGGGCCGGGCTGGGCTGCAGCGACTTCTGGAGCTCTGCCATGTCATAGGCGTTCTGAAGGAGAGCGGGAGAGAGGAAATTAAATGCATAAAGTGCTGACAAGTAACAAGATCATTAGCGTTACATAACGTGCCATTACAGTACGTTCAGGAACTGGTGTAATAACAAAAGCGTCAGTCACAAAAACTAATAAGACAGAGCTCACTGACAAAATAATCCGCTTGTCTGTACTTCCTCATCACGTAAATTATTATCCCCCAAAGTGTTAATGGCATTAATCCGGATTCAAGCTGCTAACACTGTGTTCTGATTAACACCTTTGTGCACGTCTTCCTGCACCTGAGAGGAAGAATCCTGACAGACGCAGTGAAGAGCACAGCCCAGCATTACACACTCAGTCAACACAACAAAACGCGACACTGGTCCCCTTTTCCCATTGAACATCAACATTAATCCCATTCCACGGAGGATGATTCCCCTCGTTATTTAGCGGCGCAGCTCTCGGGGGAGGAAGAAAAACATATAATGCTCCTTGAGGAAAAAATAGACGAAGAGAGGAGGAGGAGGAAGAGAGACAGAGAGGGAGGTGTGGGTGACATGGGTGTAGGTGTAATTGATTACATGATGAGGGAGATGTGTGAAGCTTCATCAGATGGAGAGGATCAGAGCACCACTATGCATCTGATAATCATGTAACAGGATTTTACACATGCAGATATGAGAACGAAAGATCCTGCGACACATCTACACCCACATACTTCAGATAGACCAGAGGAGCAGGCAGTTACCTCTTGTTCGGTGTGTTTCTCATAATACAAAGCCACATTTCGAACAAAATAAGTTGTCACAGTTTCCCTCGGCACTCAGCGAAGCCACTTGTCATCAGCATCAGAGTGCATTTTTTAAATGTTAGAGGTTGTCATAGAGACAAACTGACAAGGGCGCCTCGCTGCAACAGGGCGTCATGACAACCTGTGCAAGTTGTCATAGTAACTTTGAGCGCTCAGTGTCCTCCTGCGTTGGATTCTCTGACCTGTGATCTGAAATCAATTTTGAAACAGAAGTCACGCACTCACCTGATCCTCCTCCCCGCCGCCCTCCTCGTCGTAGTTGAGCACGTTCTCTCGGATGTCCTCCCAGCCGTCGTGGTGCGCAGACACGTGGTATACTCCCTCCTTCAGCCCCTTATAGCTCCGCCAGCGCGTGTACAGGAAAATCCCCAACAGCAGCACTGCGGAGGCACAGGAAGTGGTTGAAAATTACCTCGAGTGCTGATCAAGGATCACTTTAACCTATTACAATTTACAGGAACACTGGCCCTGTTCCCAGTTCAGTGTGAAGTACTTTTAAGTGAGCTGGGCTGTGAAAGCACATCGCCCGGAGCATCCCTCAGGCCATGCTTCCCTGGCACTAAAGGTGGCTTGATGTCAACGTTATGACTTGGTAGAGATGGCCTAGATTTGCCACAGATACATTATTTCAGTAAGCGCTGTGGCTCGTGTCAAGTATAGCTCGCTAAATCAATCCTGTTTGGCACCACTCTGACCTTTAGAGTATATTATCTTGCTATCGAATTCCCAGTACACTTCAATCTGCCAACACTCTATTCTCTCTCTCTCTTTTCGATTCAGATATCTTCTCCATTTACCTTCTTTTGTGTGCTCGCCTTTTGCGCGTTTCATCTCTCTCGCTCTCAATCTTCAGACCTTTTGAGATTTTCTCGTTCCCTTCCTTCTATTGCTTCCACTTCATTACCTCAGCAGGGATAATATGCGTCTTTTGCAACGTGTTTTAAGGTCGACCCCGTAAACAATTCCAGGTTTAGACGTTCGTGTCAAACCTGACAAGTGGTGAAGGAACCAAAGAGAGGCAGAGAAAAGCACATTGTCCGCTAGAAGGTCTCGTAATGGCCGTGTTCGAGCTTGACGACTGCTTTTGGATTAATCTAAAGGATTTGTGCACTTAAATAAAAGCCTCACAGCCCAATTCCACGTGATACCTCTTAACAGACTGAAATGGCACTCAGACACCCCGCAATCTCAATCCTCGCTGATAACCTCGCCACACACAACTGCACATAAAATATCTGGTCTTTTTGAAGATTCGTCATGCCTTGTCACCACCAAAGAAAGGCAGATGTTTGGAGCAAAAAAACTATTTTAGTTTAGTTTTGTCTTTGAATAAGTGTAATGAGCTGAGTTCAGGGTTTTAAAGTGAGGGTGGAGAGTCTTTGTAATCGAATGCACCCTTTCTCAAAGCAGTAACTATTAAGTGAAATGTCTCATTTGCAAACAGAAAAGAAGTCTTGGTGAAGGAAGACCATTTCTGTTCTGACATATGGCATGTGTTGCTGCTTAGTTCTGGTGTGTTTTGTCAAGCTTTGTAGAAGACGATGACAAGATGTGCAGCAAGCCATACGGAGTGTGTCTATCCAACTGAGATCATTTGTGAAAAAGAAATGTCTTCAGACATTTGTGACATGTGATATACAGAACATGTGTAAAAACATGGGAACTAAGAGACAAAAAATGCTACACTAAAAGATTTTTCACATTTGCAAATTTAAGAGTCTTGCAAGACCATTATTAAACTGTCAGCATGCCCAGGAATGTCCACTGTATGAGAAAAATGCTGAAAATTATATAATTTCATCCGTTATTCACTGCCAAATGTGACTCATTTCATTGACATTTCAGTCTAAAATGGTTGTCTTCATTAATTTGCCTCAAAAAATGGCCTAAAAGTCACTGTGCTGCCTCTCAGTCTATTTCAGTCTCCAACAGTGCAACTTTTCACAGTGATTTTTAAATGCATCTTGTGTGGTTGATATTGAGTGAAAAGCTTCTTCATCTGATTCCAGACAAGCCTTCTGTCTCCTCGCTGCCTGCTTCATCGATCACATGACCCTCCAATCTGACCCATCAGACCCCTCTCAGGACACCCAAGACCAGCCCGGCATCCTAATCTCCACAGCGAAGACGATAAACACTGCACTTCTGTTTCTGCTATGGAAACAAAACAAAACTCAAATTCTGAAGATTACAGACCTTTAACCAGTGGAGATTTTTTCCCCTTTTTCAATCACTTCACGGATAGCAATGAGTGAATAGAGCTTTTTAAACATCTAGGTTTCTGATAAACGCCGAAACAAAACATGTTAATGATGATTTCTCATGGTCATTAAATGTATTGTCTTTCTCAAGGAAAACACACTAAATCAATGCCTGGGCAAAGCATTTAGTCTTATTAAATGAAACGCATTGATCATCTGTTTAATGTATGTGATTTTTAATTTAATGGCATTGATGCTCTCTGAAAGAAGCCTTGGATTTCTTTCACAATACAGGAAAGCACGGAATGAGAAAGCGGAGAAAGCAAGAGGTAGAGACGAAAAGATATCAGTGGGTACTAAAAATTAGTCATAGTAACTTATAGGAACTACATATCAACTAACTCTCATTGGAGTATTAGTAGACTGTCTGCTTAATATCTGCCTACACTTTATTTTGATGTTCCCCCAACAGACTGACTATAAGTAACTTTGCAACTACATGTCAACTTATTCTACTATCCCGAAACATAACACCTAACTCTAACCTAACAGTCAGCTAATACTCTAATGAGAGTTAGCTGACATGTAGTTGCAAAGTTACTTATAGTTAGTAGAGTGTCTAAAGTGGACCATCGGAATAAAGTGTAACCGTGATTTGTAATAAAAACTGCGCTACATATAATAATTGTGCGTCACTTAGACAAAGTGGGTTGTAAATGTTCTGTCATGTTCTATTTTTATGTCAGTAAAAACAGTGTGTGCTAAGAGTAACGCTTAGTATTTTAATGTGACAGGGTCCTTCTTTCTCATCACACCTGAGACAAATTAGTAAAGGTTGAAAATGCAATCCAACTAAAGAACATCCAGAGCCGGATCTGAAAGCAAAACACGTTCTACGAAACCTTACTTCACACTCATAATTCAGGTCCATATGTCAGTAACCCATCTCTGGAATTAAGCAGACACTCTTCACCTTCAAATGCTTCAAATCAGTATGAGCATATGACATTGACTGTTATCTTCACAAGAAATAATCTACACATACCAGATAAAGATAATAATAAAGGTTACATACTATCGCATACTGTTTCATTTTATCTCCCTCTCCCATCCATCCATCCACACACACACACACACACAGCACTCAGTTTTGCAGCTCACCACTGCTTGGCCCCAAATGCCCTGGAGCCTTAACAGAAGATCAAATAAAAAAAATTAAAAAAATCCAGCATGTTTGCACTGACATGACTGTGAGTGTATGTGGGTCTGGGTTTGCCTACATTATGGACCAACTGTCCCCAAAATGGTAGCAAAACCTGAACTCATCTGTCTGTCCCCACAAAAACAACTAATAAACACCAATGAATATCTTAATGAACATATAAAAAATGTAGAAAGCTTTGTGTGACCATTAGTTTTAGAAGTAGAGACAAAAATAAATACAGTATCATTAGCTCAACATAAAAACCATAGAAGCTAATGAAAGGTTTTGATATATGCGTGTTTTCTCCATTCTCTCTTGGGGAAAAAAAAACCAGACATTGCTCATCTGCATCTTAAACTGTTCATCTTCAAAATTTATCTTCAAATTATCTTCATAAAGCTCTGCACAACACATCAACACAAAAGGGAAATTAGTCAAGTCTATGTTTTTAGTTAGACTTGAATACTGGACTGTAATTTCAAATATAAAATGTAAAACACACAACGCAAGGTCACAGCAATCAATTTGCTGTGAGTAATTTGATGGTACCGAGGTAATTTGGGTTAATAAATTGCACTCAGTATTTAAGACATGACACTTTCTTACATTAAAACACGGCAGTTGGATTCATTAAGCGGCTAATTGAACAAATGGCTTGCATTATGACTTTTCTTCAAACTGTGGTTAAAATACTAATGAGAGATCATTCTCCTTTACTATAAAAAAATAAATAAAAAATACTGTAATTCTTTATAACTTTATTCTTTGATAGTATATCTGCATGGCGTTCTGATGCTTTACTAGTCTCACAAAAAGTCCATGCATTATCATGTCAGATCTGTGCTTTTAAACACCCAAAATGCCAACTGAAATGTAAATTAAAGACACTTTATGGCAGAACATGCTGTGTTATTAAATGGTTGATGATTAGGAAAATTAATATGTGGAAAATAAGTCCTGAGATCTAAATGTAGGTATAAAAAGGACTTGTGGGCCATATTTTTAATCTCAAAGCAGATATCAGAAAAAATGCATGGAAAATAAGGATGGAGATACTGACACTTTACTGAGAGTCTCTTAACTGAAAGAAACTTTTTCACACAGACATTAAAAAGGATCCCATGAGAGTCACAAAGAGCTAGAGATTGTCAAAGAGCACTCTAAACTATAATCATTCAAGTCCATCTTTTGAAGTTATGATGGGTGGTTATTCCCGTAGGTGAGCATCTACACTGTGTGAATGTCAAATCTGCATATCAGCTTTGCTGTAGAAAGATAGGCTACTTGACAATCCAGGTGTAATAGAGGACAAGTGATCCCTCTCCACAGTGGGGAATCAGAAATACAAAGAGCAATATGTTTATAAATATGTGTATAGATAATATATTGTTAAGGTTCTAAAAAAAAACAGCATGATGTATATACTGTATATAGAGTAAGATTTTTTCAGTCTTCTGAGGTAATTGCATACTTTGTCTCTCAAAAGTAGCATTTGGAACAATCCAAAATCCCTTTTCGCCTGTTCAGAGCCATCTCACCGCAGTATTATCTGTTCCTGGAGTTTAATGGATGGACCTTTTCCCTCTTTGCTGTTCCTGTAGTGATATGTTAGTCAGCAGGGGCACCGTTTTCAGCAGGGAAGAGTGAGTCGTGGCTGGATAGGTGGAGGTGTAGTGTTAGCACGGTGTGCTAAACCTATTAACCGCCTTACAGGAAGAAAAAAAAATCTTCCCAACAGTGCGCTGAAGTCTTTCATATTGCAGAGAGCACTTGAACCATATTTCTTGCCACTCGTCTCTACTTGGAATCGTTCCAAACCGACAAGATGCAATGCAGAAAAACAGTGAAGATGAAAAAACACAAAGAAAGGGGGGGATAAAAACCTTACTGGCTACTTAAATTCAGTTGAGGACGGTCGGGACCATTGAAATTCTGCCCAAAACCCTAGTGCATTGATCTCAATTTCCAGCCCGGCTTGGGTAAACAGCACAATGTGTGCCTACAAATCAAGTAATTAACACTTTAAAAAGCAACTGAAGCTGAGAATGAATAAGGTCATGTCAAATCTATAATGGAACGAAACTGCGAGAGGAGGAAAAAGATTGTTTGGTTCCCTTTAGCCTCGAGCGTAGCCATGCAGGCAGATGAGGACGACGGAATGAAGGGAGTTAATACGAGTTCCAGCAGTCATGATCATTGATTATGTAGACTGTGTTCTTTAATGCTGTCAGACAATGCGAGAAAAATGCAACACATGGGAACACGAAACCTTGGCATAAGCAAGAAATATATACATATGCCAAACTCTACATGGGAAAAACGGCAAAAGTCATATGAATAAATACATATCAATAATCACAAGGCAAGAATATTGAAGTGCCAACCACCAAAATAAGTTTTAAAAATACATGAGGTTCAGCAGAGGAAGAGCACAGTTAATATTTATGTGACAAACAACGGGCTGATCCATTAATTTAAGGCTCCTACTGAAACTAACAACTGATGTGTTGACTGTGAGAGACATTATGATTAAAACTGTAAAATTCACCAAAATTAATTTTGATTAAGTCACTCTTAATGCAGCAACCCGCATTTATCAATGTAGCAACACCACTTAAGCACTTGCATTATTATGATAATTAATATTATACCCATATCACTAATTAAGATATAGGCTACGTTAAATAACGGGGGGCTGTAACGACATGAGGGTGAGTAAATGATGAGATTTTAAGAGCACATGCTGAAGATAGGTACCTAGTAGGGCCATAAAGCAGATGCATATGGCGAAGAGGGAGCTGAAACTGAGACCCACGTCGTCTCTGTAGATGGCCAACGTCACTTCGCAGTGCCGACCACGGTAGCCCTCTGGACAGTGGCATGTGAATTTGGAGGGAGACTGTGCCACACATGTCCCCCTGTGACATGGGCGGCTGGCACAGAGCGTGTACACACAGAATTTGCCAGTGGAGTTCGCTTTGACAATATGACCTGGGGGACACCTGTGATTGGAGGAGACAAAAAGGGTTGAAACATCAATCAAATGGTAATATATTAAAGGGTTAGTTCACCCAAAAATGAAAATTCTGTCATTAATTACTAGGAGTGTAACGGTACACGTATTTGTACCGAACTGTTTCGGTACAAGGCTTTCGGTATGGCACACGTGTGTACCGAATGCATTACATTGCAACATTAAGGTCTCCTGTTAATCGCAATAAGCTCTGCGTTTTGTTATTTTCGATAAGAAACAAAGCATCATCCTTCAAATTCTGTCCACGAAATCACGAAATTCAAACAGAAAATGCCGTTTTGACGCACTTTGATGTGGCATGACAGATTTCTGTATAGGCGCCTCAGTTCAACCGGCAGCGCGGAGCGCGAGTGAACGTGATCATCTCTTCCTCTTTAATAGCCTACTAGTTACAGAATAAACATGAATGAACATCTAAAGGTACGTTGAAAGATAGAGTACAACTTACTGAAACAGTCATATCTCTTGTAATCGCTCAATCAGTGTTTCAACGGCGGAAAGACGTCAATGAAACAGCTTGTAAACAATAGGCTATGTCACGTAGCATTTACCTCAGAAAAGCCATTCAGTGTCCACAGCTTGTTAGTTCACCAGAGAAATTAACTCTTTCGCTTAATATATGCTCTGTTTTAGCCTATATATTCATTATATTTTACTTTACCTGTTAGTGATGTCTTGATTATTTAATGTATGTTTAAATAAATCTGTCACTGACAGCCACTGTATCTAAATGATTATACTTCAACAACGAATTGGAGTAAAACATAATTTTATGATTAGATTTTGAAGTTAATGCAAAAACTGCCTTATGTGCAGCTTACAGGTTTGCATACAATTTGTTATTTGAGTGTTGATTATTATATTTAAAACCAAAAAGCGATTGAATTTAGGCTAATAGTTTGGGCTCTGTTGTTAACCTTTAATATTATAGTAGCCGAATGTTCAAGTAAGGGCTCCCTACATAGTTTATAGCATTAGCAGAGATATTTTTTTTATCCTTAAGAAACTTTTAGTTATTATTTAATTTAATATATTTAAAGACAGAGACACAATTTGTTCAGTAAACTACTGTTTAATAAAAAAAAAAAGCAATTTTATGTTTAGTTTTCTCCCCACCCTTACCGAACCGTGACTTCATAACCGAAGTACGTACCGAACCGTGAGTTTTGTGTACCATTACACCCCTATTAAGTACTCATCCTCATGTCGTTCCACACCCGTAAGACCTTCATTCATCTTCAGAACACAAATAAAGATATTTTTGATAAAATCCGATGGCTCAGTGAGGCCTCCATTGCCAACACTTTCAGATGCCCAGAAAGCTACTAAAGACATATTTAAAACAGTTTATGTGACTACAGTGGTTCAACCTTAATGTTATGAAGTGACAAGAATACTTTTTGTGCGCCAAAAAACAAAATAATGACTTTATTCAACAATATCTAGCGATGGGCGATTTCAAAACACTGCTTCATAAAGCTTTGAAGCTTTACAAATCTTTTGTTTCAAATCAGTGGTTCGGAGCGTGTATCAAACTGCCAAAGTCCCGCCCCCTAGTGGTGAATCATTGAAATTTCAAAACACTTATGACGTAACAAAGCCTTGTTTACTGAAATCTCATGACTTTGGCAGTTTGATACACACTCCGAAATCTCCCATCACTAGATATTGTTGAAGTCGTTATTTTGTTTTTTTGACACACAAAAAGTATTCTCGTTGCTTCATAACATTAAGGTTGAACCACTGTAGTCACATGAACAGTTTTAAATATTAGTAGCTTTCCGGGCATTGAAAGTGCATTATCTTGCTGGTAATGAAGGCCTCACTGAGCCATCGGATTTTATCAAACATATCTTAATTTACTTTATCTTTAATTTAAACCATTTAAAATTATTTAAACAATTGTGTTTGGTACTGCTAGTGTTGCAGAAATTAGAAGACATTGGCCAATAACATTTATTACTATTATTATTAGTATTAATTGATTTATTTTTACTATTTTTCCAATGTCTTTTATTTTATTGATTATTTTATTTGGTGGTGCTAGTGGAAAGGACACTGGTCAATAGAAAAGGGAATTTTTATTTTTTGGTGTATCTAGAAATGCTATATAATCGTAGAACCACAATGAATGTGAATGGGAAACCGCTCACAGTGAGCTGGTATATTTAAAACCCTGCGTGAATAAAATAAGCTTAAGATCACACGTAAAAAAAAAAAAAAAAAAATTGCCCTGGAGATCAATGTAGAACAGACGGATCGCTGAAAGAATTCAAAATTTGACTGAATATGTGACAAAACAATCTTAAAGTACTCTAAAAATCTCAAGGGAAAACACACACATACACACAGTGCGGAAACTCAATGTGACCTGCACAGAGCGTGCTTATCAAACTGATTAGAACAAGAATAGGGGAGCCTGTCGGCAAGTCAGAGGCAATACCTGCAGACAAACAACAACATGCAATCAAAGACAAAATCGACTACACAGCAGCTGCACAGCTCTCACAGCCAGAGAGGAGAGTGGACAGGTCTGGGGTGAAGAGTGGCCCACAGATATCATATTTGTATCCGCTTTCAACTGAGGTATGTTTACACACAACCCCAGGGCCAAAGTGCATAAGGCTTGGCTAAGTAGAGCCCTCTACTGTGTGTGTTTGTGTGTCCTACATTGAGGAGATTAGAGAGGATTTTTATTAAAACTAACCAATATAACATTAAAACAACAACAACAACAACAAAATGGATTAAATCATGGAATCTATTTACTACTCCATCAATTTTATTTTTATTCAGGGTTATTATAGTTAAGTAAAACTAAAGATAAAACAATAAATTCAATTCTTGATATATATATATATATTTAATTTAATTTATTAGACACCTTGAACATTTCATTCATTAATACAGTTTATTCACTATAGTTTAAAAAAAAAAGGTAATAAAATATGACAAGATCTCAGAGTTAAACTGTGTCAGAAAAAATGTATCTTAATTATGTCAGATAACACTTAAGCAAAACATGGTCAGGTCAAAGTGTCTGAATAATTTTTTGTTCTAAATTTTTATCAATTTTACTGGTAGTCAACTGTATGAAGAATTTTTGGGTATAATATATCACAGTTTACTTTATTTTGCTATCCTCACTTACATAAATGAACTATAGTGTCCTGCACCCACTAGTAAAAATATAACAAAAATATCAAAAATGTCTGAATAATTTTTGGTTTGACTATATGCGTATCTGTTTACCTGCATTCATGGATTCTCCACAGGTCCACACAGGTAAAGGGGGGGTTACATTGGTTTTTCCGGCAGGAGTCGGAGGAACAACCCAGAGACACACCCTGAGAGCTGACCACCGACACTCCCTCTCTGCCCTGACCGTCCAGAGGAATAAACCGCCCACTGAGCCTCAGGTCCCGCATACAGCCTGTGCCAATGAGGAAAAACAAAACAAAAACACAAAGCCAACATGTTTTATGTTTCAGTACAAATATAGCATAATGTGTGAATCCTCCTCTTACACCTACATAACATACACTTGCTTCTTCACATGTACACATAGACAAATTGAGCTCAACATGATCCACTCATATTCTGAGCTCTTAAGAAAAGTGCTTTTAGAGTCCATTTAATAAATACACCAAGTGTGTGCCTGAGGCTAACCAGCGTAGCTGTACGTGTGCTGCGCGCAGGGGACTGGTCCACCTCCTCTTCTCTTTCATGTCACATGCCATTGTCTCCCTTCCCTCCTGCTGTCTGTTTTATTCTAGCTGTACGTCCCCTCTACACTGAAGGTGCATTTGAGGCTATTATGAATTAATTCTTCTAATTAATTTTTCATTATTGTCAATACAATAGTGTGTAATCATGACAGATAGAGGATCTACAGTATGAATTAGCTGATAAAGCTGTACAGATTCATCTGCATGATGTACACATGTGCTGGCTAAGTTCTTTTCTCTGACTGAAGTTAAATTGGATTAGCAGTAAAATGGCAGTCTACTTCACAGCACTATATAACTCAGTGATTGGATTTCTGGCCATGGGACGCAGTATTTTTGTTAGCTCAAAATGCCATTCTACAGTGTTTATTGGAGTCCACAGCTCACAATGCACGCTTTGACACATTGACTCCATTTCATTTATTGTAACCAATTCATCTATTGCGACCAACTCTGTACAGACCTCACAGACTGGTAATCAACTCTTGAAGCAGTTGGAAATGGGAATTAATAATCAGGGGGCTGTATTTGGTGCTGCTTTGAAAGTACAACTTATAGTGTGGTATGTTTTTCACACCATAATGCTCATTTGCCAATTCCATCGTTTGTGCCAGGTTTGTTTGTTTTTTTAATGTAAGTATATGGGAACACGGTAAAACAGAAATTAGATGACAAGTTTGAATCTAGAATTGCATTTCTCAACCTTTTCTGTCAGCAATGTGTTCCTCTAAGTTCATATTATGTTGGGTTTAATTTAGCATACGTGTTAATGTTATTAAATAGGCCATTGTTACGTGCATGTGGAAAAAGTCTCAACAAGCAGTTTCTTCTCCCTTTAATTAGACACTTGAGCGTGTTTGTCATTATGACAGGTCTGGAGGCCATTTTGCATCTGTCGTTGTATTGTAGTGAAGGAAAAAAGAAGAAGAAAAGATTATTTGTAATTCATTATTTAAATCTGCTGACAGCCTTGATGTTTTTATCATACATGACTCATAATTTCTCTTTTACAAATTTTAATCTTCCCCAGTACCCCCAGAGTCCTCTAAAGTACCTTCAAGGGCACATGAGGTACCTCTGTTAGGGAATTACTGATCTAGAATATATAATAACTTTAGTAGGAATCAATTTCTTAGTCATATGCTGCTTTTAAATGCTCTTGCGAGAAGATGAACCTGGCGGACTGTGTACAGCTCACTTATAGGGGAGGAGTTGAGCTAATAGGGCCGATTCCATCACTAGTCGTTGGTGGGCCTGTTCCACTGTGACATCACAATCAAATGCATTCCTGAATACTGAGTTTCTGATTTATGGGGAAAATAACAAAAAGAGTTGATGGATCTTTTTTACCATAATAGGGTGGTTGGGTACACACACTGCGGACACATAATTATGTTCAAAAACGACGTAAAAGTGAATTTTGCATAATAGGTTCCCTTTAAATGAATACATGATGGGTAATACTTTAGTTTAGGGTCCAGTTCTCATTATTAACTAGCTGTTTATTAGCATGCATATTACTAGGATGTTTGCTGTTTATTAGTACTTATAAAGCACATATTAATGCCTTATTCTGCATGACCATCTTCTACATCCCTTATACCCAGTTCCTTCCCAATACCTATACTTAACAACTACATTACTATTAATAAGCAGTAATTCGGAGTTTGAGGCAAAAGTCTTAGTTAATAGTTAGTGAGAATTAGACCCTAATCTAAAGTGTGACCATGTGATATTAGCATGATTTAAGTTATTATCTTAGTCTACTTTGACAGCCACCTCTGATAACAGATCAGATTACTCTTAATTGTAACACAGAATCATGCATTTTCCGTAAAGCTGCTTTGAAATAAAAAAGTGAAAAGTGCTACACAAAGGTGAAATGAAAATGTAAAAATTATCCTGAATAAAGCCAAAGTGTCATGAAATATCATCATCTGTTTTTTTTTTTTTTTTTTTTTTATTAATTATTATTATTTGAAAGAAATGTATACTTTTATTTAGGGTGCATTAAATTGATCAAAAGTGATAGTAAATACATTTATAATGTTACAAAAGATATCAATTTTAAATAAATGCTGTTATTTTATATTTCACAATATTACAGTTTTTACTTTATTTTTGTTCAAATAAATGCAGCCTTGTCTCACGTCTTGTTTTGGTTTTGTTTCATGTTCATGTTCATGTGTACATGACTCTTGTCATGTGATTCCTTTGTTTTCATGTGATCATGTCATGTGCTTCCTTGTTTAATGTGTTGTTCTCATTGGTTCATTGTTTAATCATGTTCACAGATGTGTCTTGTCAAGTCATTAGTCTCTGTGTATATATTGACCTCATGTTTCCTCAGTCTCTTGTCTAGTATTGATGTTGTAACCAACTGTTGGTGAGTTTGCTATGGTCATGTTTTGTTTACTTTGGATTATTTTATTTAAATAAACTGCACATGGGTTCTCAACTACAACTTGCCTCAGTGGACTGATGTTACACCTTGGTTAATATGAGAGACTTCTTGAAAAAAATATTTAAAAAATCTTACCACCCCCAAACTTTGGAATGGTAGTATGTACTACAGTACATACTGTAGTTACATGCATTGGGAATATGATTCCCTATCATATCCATAGCTTTTTGGCATTGTGCTCTACCTGTTGAGCTTCAGGAACACACCTGTACCTCACCTTGGAAGCTCTTGTTATGTCCTGAGGGGAATGAATTGCCCAGCATCACCACAGCGGAATCAATAACAATCTCCCGACTGTGACCTGGCGATCCCGTGATCTCTCGCCGTCCTCCCCCGCCGTCCAGGCGCAGGGTCAACTCGTTGTCGTGCCGATCTAAGTGAATGTCATGCCACTCTCCGTTGTCTAAACGATAAGAGGGCATTGTCAAGTTGAAGTCCCCATCACCGAGGTTGTAGAAGACACTTAACAGACCCTGATAGATCTAAGAAAGTGGGGGAAAGAAGAAAGAGAATGCTGTCAGCGAATAAATTAATTTATAGTTTTTCAGATTATCTGAGGAATCTGGAGAAAATATAGTGACAAAGAACAACTGTGAAATTATGAAAACAGTGGTAGCGAAGTAAAGAGAAAAAGAGCAAGAGAGGCTCAGTATGGGATGAAATAGACCCATTGGGAACTGAAGACATCAGACTGGGCCAGAATCTGATAAAACGACTGAGCACTAACAGAATTAAACATATCAGTCCTTTAATTGGAGACAATGGGAGCAAGAAATTCAATATGGAGTCAGTGAGGTTTGCCACTATATTCTTGTGTTGCCTCTCTGAATCTCTAGAGGTCAGCTGTGAGACTTTCTTTTACTCTCTCTTTTCCTTTGTGTGTGTTTTATGATCTTCTTATACGGATTGCTTCTTACAAATCAAATGTTTCTAAGGCAAGTTTTATTATTTATGAGGGCATGTAAGAAAGTGTGTAATATCAAAGTACAATATAAAAGTCAAAATTTTTGTACTTTGAATCATTCAACATTCAACGATCCCTTAACTGTAATGATTTTGCCTTATTTTTAACAGTCCTAATAACAATAATTCAACTGGTGTTTTACTTTACAAGCAAATGCTTACTAGCCATAGCTCTATATCTGGTGGAAAAAAGGGGAAACGCCACGTTTGACAATGAGGTAAGTGTTTGTGAGACAGAGCGGCTAGTCAATCTCCTGAAGAAGCCCCAACCTTCATTTTAATTTCAGAGTCTTTCTGCAAGTGTCCCAGAGAGCATAATTTGCAAGCCTCCATTTTAGATCCTGGCTTTGTTGTGAAGGAAAAAGAAGGACCAATCAATGATGCAAAAGGCAGTGAGGCTCTCTCACATTTGTATACAGTTGTACAAAAACTGTAAACGGTATACAAGAATAAACACAGTTGACCTCTGTGAACTTCTCACCTTCCTCCTCTCCCACAGCCTACTGAATTTCACCTGCAATACAGCTCACGAGAATAATCTCAAACCGGAATGTTAGACTATTTCAAGGATGAGTCTGTGCTGGGTAGGTATTAAAACCTGAAGGCGTTCTAATTAACAAGAACATTAAATTTAATCTGTCCATGGAAAATTTGAGATTTTGCCTCATGCCCTAAGATTTACCCCACAAATCACAGTAGAGATGCTCACTCTTTCCCCCAGGTGGATGTGAAAGATGCCTCCATGTCCCTCATCCCCACCCAATGATCCAGAAACCATCTACTGGAGCAGCAGGTGAAGCCATCTGCCCAGTTGCATGTTTCAGAATTAGAAGCATTTGATCATGGACCATTGAATCTTAAGTGCATAGTATTAAGTACGTTTGGCTTCCCCAACCACCTTTTCATATTTTGTTATGTGTACAAAATATTAGGAGACATCATTAATCAATGTCATGACATAATCTAGGGAATCATTAAATGATTCCATTTTGGTGGTTATACAGAGATGAGACATCAGGGGCCCGTTTCAATAAGGAGGTTCAACCAACTCAAGTTAAAACTTGAACTCTGAGTTGACTTACCCTGAAATGGAAAACTCTTGAGTTTTCTGTTTCAGAACAGCTGAATTCAGTTAGTTCAATTGACTCCGAGTAGGTTGACTCAGAGTTAAGCGTGTGCACCATGACTATGAAAAGCCATCATCAATGGAGCTCCGATATTACGATTCACCATGGCAACAGCACGTCCGCATACTTCAATGCAAGTTATTGAACTAATATTCATTTTTATGGTATCCCACATGCAAAAAAGTAATAATTTAAGTGCTTTTTTTTTTTTGCAAATTATGTTCTATTTACCATGTAGGCTAAAAGTAGCAGTTCTTTGCAGTAAGTGTAAATAGTAATTAGATGCTATTTATATTTTATACTGGCAGATACATACTATTTGCACCTCAGTATTGTAAATAAACAGAATGCAATAATAACAAATTATTGTAGAGTGCAAATTATTTTATCATTATTAAACTCGTTAGGCAATTTACTTCCACTTTTAGAACATTTTCTTCATTTTTACTGAAAATTAATGCCTTTCTGATGTGATGGGAAAAGTGAAAAGAGCGAGCTCTGCAGAAGGCGGATTCGAACCCAGTCAATCGCATCACAAGGTAATTCTCCGCACCCAACACGCTACCGCTACTACCTTGTGTGACATCCGTGGGTGGGGCTACTGTAAATTTGCATGTAGTAACAGACACTCCAAATAATCTTGTTTTCCGTTTGCATTAAGATTATTTTTATTACCGCACTGGCAGATATTGATAATTTTACTTAAGTAAAATGCACTTAATTTAGATCCCCCCAGGAAACACGACTAAATATCTTATATCATTTTCTTATATAGAAAATCCATCTTGATTTAAGAATTTTTAGATATTTGTACTTGAAATAGGACAAAAAAAATACTCAGTAAGAAAAGCATTTTTGCAGCATGAATGAATGAATTAACTATTTAAACATCACTTGCACTTTAAAAATGGGGAGGAGACCGAAAGTAACTCTGGGTTTACTGAAGAAAACCTGCTCCTGACCAGGTTAGGTTCACAGAGTAAGTTACCATTGTAACTGACTCAGAGTATAAGTTACCTCTCTTTCAGAAACGGGCTTGACTTACCCTGATTTCTCGGGTTAACATACAGAGTTCTCACTTAACCTCCTTTCTGAAACAGGCCCCAGGTGTTGAAGCAGAACTGAAGCTTTTTCTCTGAGGGGGGAATAAAATGGCTCAAACTGAATTTGAAAATAACCAGCAGTATAAAAATAAAATACAAAATATGAGCCCAATTAGAGTAAAAAAAGAAAAAAATTAGTTTAAAACCATCACAGCAATGAAACTTCCTAAGTTCTTCAAAAGACTTCATAAGGCCTCATTTCATAAGTTCACACCCAGCAGATGTGTCAGGAAAACAACAGTTTGTGATTGTTGATGTCTAATCTTTTAGAGTCTTGTTTCTTAACCAGAGGGCCGGGACTCACTTGGGGGCATCAGGAAACATCCAAAGGGGCCTCAAGATGACTAAAATTGATTTTAAATAAAACAGTAAGTATTAAAATCTACTACGAAACTACTAAAAATCAAGATTTATCTTATGTTAATTCCCTCAATTATTATTATTATTATTTTTTATTTTTTTTTATTGAAGAACTAGGGTTTCCACAGTCTTGGAAAGCCAAGATATATTAGGTAGCCTAATTTTGCTAAATGTGATTTCTAGGCCTGGAAAAGTCATGTAAATTAACTTCATACTAACTATTTATTAAACAATTTGGGCATTTTAAATAATGAATAAACATCTTACAGTTATACCAAGCTCTAAATATTTTATCAGGTAGAAATTGTAAACTGTGAATCATGAACAACTGGAAAAGTCAAGTAAATTCAGGTTAAAGAGTGTGAATCTTGAAGAACATTCAGCTCTTAAAACTCCAGGAATGCTGAAATGTAATTTTTTTTATTCAGATTAAAATGGAAAGGGCTCAAATAATGTATAATGTAATGTTTTTTATGAGCTGTCTGTCATCAAAACCTTCAATAAAACTCTAAAAACAATGAAACATAATTATAACCTACATCTGACGCATGTTACCTCAGCGTGATTTAACGTGGTTCTGTATAACACTTTTAACCAAGTTTAAATCCATTCTGTCTATTTTAAAATCAGCATTATAAAGTTGTTTTCCGGCATCATGATTAAATTTATAATTTAAAATCAACTCAGTACATCTGTAAACACATTCTGAGTAAGAATCCCTTGAATTCAAGGAAAACACAGACCACATTGATAATCTGCTGCCGCTAATGGACCTGTGCCTAAGTGTCTTGAGAAGAAATTAGATGATCAAACTATTATTTCCTCCTCATCTGTTGATAAGAACACCTTGCTGGAAATGTCTCAGTGAGATGATGCATCATAATCAGACACAACAGCCAACGCTAAATGGGTATTGGCACATCACATCAATTAGCATTATTGCTAAGGTAATTGAGAGGAGCACAGCAGGAGATTAAGTTTTAATCTTTTGCACATGGCAGAATCAGTTCCTGCACCACTGTGAAGCCTCGCAAGAATCACAATATAAACAGGTAATGCAATCTGTAGCCTGCCACTTTAGGGGGATATAAAATGTCTTCGAGCCTGTCTCAGAGACGCGTCTAATTCATGCTGCAGATAAATCACCTACGATTTACATGGGAGAGAAAGAGAGAGGAGAAGGAGGGAGAGAAACAAAGCAGCAATCAGCAATCCAACCACATCATCTTAAAGCAGGTGTTGAGAGAAAAAAGGAAACATGAAAAAATGAGAGCCTTGGAGTGAGAGGGTAGACGGCATGCATTCCGCAAGTGTATCAGCTGAATCGGGAGACGCATACTAATGCTTCTGATTAAAAACAAACTCGTCGCTCCATTCAAATTCTCACATTGCACCGCTGTTGCAACAACGTTCGCAGGGTCTGGCAGATGGTCTGCTATTACAGAGCACATCAAGAACAAATAATTTTTATATGCTGGCGGTCGATGCTGCTCATTTGTTTTAAGGACGTTTCATGGGCACAAATTTGTGGGGAAAGACATTAAAAATGGAGGGCAGGGTGTTCAAAATTTCACTTATGTTTCTTGAGCACCAAATCAGCATGTAAGAATGATTTCTGAAGGATCTTGTGACACTGAAGACTGGAGTTATGATGCTGAAAATTCAGCTTTTCCATTACAGAAACAAATTACATTTAAAAATATATTAAAATACAAAACTGTTATTTTAAAATGTAATTTAGGTTAGGGTAAACACTAATGATTCTTACCAAAAATTTTAATGGTAGTGTGTGTGGAAATTAACATTTCTAACACATTTTTATTGTTAGTTCATGATACCTATTAGCTAATGTTAATGGTTTGAACCTTAATTATATTCCAAATTATATTCAAAAGGAACATGATAATACATCATCATGAAGAAAACGTTTTTTTAACTTGATAATGCATTGGCTATATTCAAGGGAAGTGAAAAGCATAAGAGAGGAAAAGAGAAATGCTTTCAGAAGCACTAACCTCCAGTTTGAGATACTCATTCTGTTCTTTGGACAGCAGGCTGAGGATAGAACTGCTGTGTTTGCGTGTCCGGACCAGGACCTGAATCTGCGTGTGCCTGGCTGGGAGCGTGAAGGCCAGCTGAAAGTGTATGTGACTCCTTCCATCAAATGAATACTCTGGGACCTCTGTGAAACACAAATGTGTTCATCAAATGCAGTCCTTAAAAAAGGATGCATAAACATTGAAAAACGCACTGTGAGAATATCACAGGATGTTCCGGTTGTGTTACATAAAGAAGCTCTACAAATTCATAACACTTCTGAATGCGATTTGTGCCAAGATTTGGTGTGTGTGAAAATTCTTCCTGGGTGCTAACACTATCCCTCCTACGCAGAGCAATTCAAAGATATTCACTGCCCCACTGAAAAGTCTTCACACACACACACACACACACACAGACACACACACACACACACGCACACACACACACATTTCCACATCCATTCAGTCATCCTCTTTAGCAATGATTTATCTGCTTTATCTCAAGTCTCTCTCACCTCCCACTTGTGAAAATAGACATGGCTTGAAAACTTTGGGACAACTACTGAGTAATTACCCTTTTCACACTGATGCCCGCTGTACCCTGGTGTGCACTGACAGCTGAAGGAACCCCACTCGCCGTGGCAGCGGCCCCGGGTCCCACAGGAGGGAAAGCCCATGTTCACACAGCTACTGTCCGTCATCAAGCATCCTGGAGCACTGCCAGAAGAGTCGGCTGGTGAACCTAGGTCATAAAACTGAGAGAGAGAGAGTCAAAGTGAGGGATACAGACTACCAGAAGTCATGTAAACACTGAGAGAGGAGCAAAAGAAAGAGATTAAAAGATTGGAAATATAAATAAGGCAGAAAATAATGGTCAGGATAGGCCAAACTGGGGGGCCTTGAGAAGATAAGAGATGAAAAGTGAAAGTACGTTTTATCTTATTTGTGCAATCACCTTTAATCCAGCCTGCCATAATGAATATTACCATGCCAAGCAGGCCACAGCCACTTAAAAAAAGCGGGTCTGCAGTGCTCTGTATTAACAAAATGGGGAAACCTTGAGGTTTTAAATTCTCTTCATAAGAGAACAACCACGCACCACATTACGTCAATTTTTCCTTTCATCTGATGACTGCTATTTATTCATGCCCACTCCTCTTAATGTCAAGTTTTTGAAGTGACTACAACAGGAGTTTCATCCTGTGCAGGAACCGGTTGCACCTGGAGCACAGCTGATTTGCTTGCAGCTAAATAAGCAGAAGGACTGTGTTAATTCCACTGAACTACTCTTTGTCAGTCTTTATTTCATATTAGACAGGTTGGTTTATTGTCCATGGCAACTCCATAACCGATCAGCTTTCTCAAAAGTTTGGGGTGAGTACGATGTATTCTTAAAGACATTAATACATAGCATTCAGTAGTCATACACTGTATTTATGAATAATGCCAGTTGTCTAGTAATTCTATAACTGACCACTTGAAACCACGTTTCCTCCATAGATGTGCTCAGTTCTGTCTCTCTAATAAAAGTAAGCTAAAGCTAAAATAATTGCACCTCAAATCAATATTTTCATGTATTCAATTATTTGGTAAGTAGTCGTGCAATAAGTGGGACAATGTACAGCCAGCCGTTCATTATCATAAAATAAACAACTTTAAGACCACTCTGCTTAGATATTTCTTCATTAGCAGCAATAATGAGATAATTACTGGCTGACTATACATTTCCCTTGTAGTCCTGGTGAATTTGTGTTTGCTTCATACTTTATCTTATGTTATTATTTGTGAGGTCGTGTTTTAATCTTGCACAGAGTAATGAATGTTGTGTTGTCTGCCTGAAACCATCTCCTGTACACTGCTGGTATCTTCTGTGACTCCTTATTAATTCAGTTCAAGAATGACTCATTACATTCTCCCAAGGTGAAAATCCTTCAGTGGACAAGTATTTCACCCGACCATAACACTACTGGACATCTGTGGCAGAGTCCTGCACATGGGCGGGTACTCACAGATACCCAACGGGTAACCCCCCAAATGTTATGTAATGGGTGGAATAAAATTTACGTGTCGGGTGCAGTGCGGGTGTGGGTCGGACGCACGGTAGGCATGGGTGGACTGCAGATCCAATAGCCAAGACTATTCCAACTCAATTCATTTGACAGCTCCTTTCAAATGGTCCAGTGCTTATTTGTGTTCACGCTCTGTCTGAAGACCGTTACAGGCTTACAGCACGATTTGCAGCGCCGAGCATTTTAGCCAATCACGCTGCATCTGATTGAAAACTAGAGATTATATTAAAGGGAGCACGCTTTGCTCGCTTTATGTAGTTAATATAGGCAATTCACAATTTGAATAGAAGTTTTTGAATATTTTTCACGCTGCTACATAGAGGACCAGCGGCCTGGTAAACACTGCTGAGTTTCAGAAGAGACAACCGCGTTTAAATGCCGAGTGAATCTGATAAAATATTTACTTTAAGCTTACAGTTAAATAGGCCAACTAAAACATTCTTTGTTCTTTTATTTTACTTGTGTTGTTTAATGCAATGTTTAATCAAATGCAGCGACATAGAATGCCTAATGTTGGTTTTATTGCTTGTGTTAGGCTACATGAGAAAATTGTCTACCTAATGTTGGAGATTTAATGCAGGTGCAGGTCGGGTCGCGGTTTTTATGTCAAACGGGTCGGGTCGGGCATGGGCTAAAACTAGTGTTTCTGTCGGATATCGGGTCGGGTGTGGGGCGGGTCCTGTTATCAAACAGGACCTGTGCAGGACTCTGATCTGTGGGGAATTTTGTAGAGACAAGTTGAGCAACACTCCTCATCGAAAATTTCTCATTAACTTGTACAGTTAATGCCAAGAATTGTCAGAACAGTGGTTATGGAGAACATACATACTAGAATATTATGTTTTTATTATTATTATTATTATTTAAATCAAGGGTGTATTAATTTTTGCAACCCTTATTTAAGCTAAATTGGCTAATTAACTTTATATAAAGATATTTATATAAAGTTTGGGGTCGGATGATTTCAAATTTTTTTTTGAAAGAAGTCTCTTATGCTTACCAAATTCACATTAAAAATACAGTAAAACAATAATTTTGCAAAATATTACACTTTAACACTTTAAAATAACTGTTTTCTATTTTAATTGATTTAAAATTGTAATTAATCCTGTGATGGAAAAGCTGAAATTTGTACAATGTAAATGTCTTTACTGTAACTTTTAAACAATTTAATGCATCTTTGCTGAATAAAAGTATTATTAAAAAAAAAAAAAAAAAACTTTTGAAAGGTAGTGTAATGCAACATTGCTTTGTTGTGTCAATATTGTTACTGCCCTACATTGTTTCATTTCAGTTAAAGGGGACCTATTATGCCTCTTTTTAAAAGATGTAAGATAAGTCTCTGGTGTCCTCAAAATGTGTCTGTGAAGTTTTAGCTCAAAATACCCCGTACCATGTTGTAAATGCCCAATTTTTTAGCGAAAGGAAAAACGTGCTGTTTTCGTGCATGTATCTTTAAATGCAAAAGAGATGCTGCTCCCCACCCTGCTTTCCAGAAGAGGGCGGAGCCTGTAAAGCCTGTGCCTCGGATATTCTGCCAAAAACAAAACATCTGTTTGGTTTTAATTATCATCTCAATCGCACCCACGCTCTCGTGATATTGCAGTTCTTCGTCATCATGAAATTTAATAATTTTTTTTTATTTTTATTTTTTTTATAGCCACAACAGTTCTAATATATGTTTCCTAAACTTCTAATATATGGTTTTCTGAGCGCACACATCCGAAGCACGCACACAGATAGCTGGCTGGCAGATGGCGTGTCTTGTGAGTATTAAACTGATTTCTCTTATACGTTTTATTGCACTTAAACAATCAAATACACACAAGATTATGTCAAAAACACACAAAGTTCATAAACACAGTTGGTTATGTCTGTGAACGTAAACAGCAGGGAAAGAAATCGCATGCGTATATTAGATCTGTGTATTAAAGTGACAGCAGGGTAATATACAGTACCTACTGCTGTATACAGTATGCTGTTAATATGAATCAAACAACAAAAGAAAAGCAGAAAATCACTCGCTGCTCTTGATTAAATAACTTTAGTAGCTTTAACTCAGAATACATTTCTTACTTGAATGCTGCTGTTAAATGCTCTGGCGATACGATAAACATGGTAGACTGTGTACAGCTCACTCAGGGGAGAGGCTAAGCTAATAGGGTAGATTCTGTCACCAGTCATGGGTGGGGCTGGAACCACTCATTTGGAGGAACTGTTGATTTAAGGGGATTATAAAAAAAGGAGTGGGTGGATTTTTACCATCATAGGCTGGTTGCTTACACACACTGTGGATACACATCTGTGTTCAAACCTTATAATAGTGAATTTTGCATAATAGGTCCCCTTTAAAGTCTCTCTTGGAGTAGCAGCTGCTCATTAATGTGTTTATTTCCTTTTGTAAAACTTTCATTGTGACTGTTACTACAGTATGTGACTTTTGTGACTTTTTCGTAGTTGGAACCGAACGACCCATTAGAAAGGCTAGTCAACTGGTGGTAGTCTGAAGTTTTATTTCGATCTGCTGTGGTTGCATATGTGGCTGCTTGTTTTTGGTGTGCACCTCTGCAAGGTCAATCTTTTCACCATAAGGTTTAGGGTTGTTTGGTTTATTCTTTTCCTTAAGTTTGGTTTTAGTGAAGTACTTTCTCTTTTATGGGATTCATGGCTCAAGCAAACCTGTGTGACCTTTTAAGTAATGTACTGCAGTTCCCTGCATGTACCTCCCAAGGTGGAGCAGTAAATGGCATAATATCCTTAAATCTTAAAACCACTTTGCCATGCACCCCATCACACTGTTTATTTGCCACCAAAAAGCCTACTCAGAATTCTCACAGGTCAACAACAGGGAAAGAGCAAAAGAAAAGTAAACCATCTGAGAAAACTAAGTGGGCAAAAGAGAGTTTAAAATAGCAATTCTACCTTTGTACTTCCTCTTTCCACAGTCTACGACCTGCTCTCTTGCAAGCCCCAGTAGCCTAAGTGAACACTTCTATGCTGTTCCTTTGTGTCTGGTGACCACTGGTCAAGTGTTTTAGACTCAAGAACTTTCACCTGAGTCATGGTGTTACAATAAGAAACAAACAGCCACCCACCATATCAAACCTTTGACATGATACACATCGGTTTAAAAGACAAGTGGCCTGGTCAATTATAGCTCAGTTCAAATAAGACCTCTTAGAAAACTCAAAACTGACAGTGTATGCAAGCCCAAGGACGTACATCTTTGCTCATCCATATAGGGACAGTATAAAAATACTGTTCTTTTGATTTTTTCCTCATCTTTTATGTCAAATACTTAAAGTTTGTTGCACACATTCCCAATTCACAAAAAAGATTTAGTGGATAATGAAGCGATACTGAGCTTGTCCAATTTCATTTTGTAATGCAAGATTGTATTGGTCTAGGAAGGACACAGTCTCACTAGGATGCAGCCTTCTAATTGAAAAGCACCCACTGTCTTTATGAATGGGTCATTGAATCATTGACTCCCTGTTTGTTCAAAAATGCTGAATCATTCAGTAATGAAACACAGCTGTATGTCGCTGAGAGACAGCAACTTTTCTGCTGTGGCTTTGTTTTGAACTATTTTTCATTTGCGAAATAGAGCAAAAACAGTCAATATTGTGTCTAAAATGTAAGTCACTTAAAATTACTTAATACTCCTTGCTTATTGAAGTGATTAAGAGCGTCAAAGTATTCATAGCCATAAAAATGACAAAAATAAATAAAGTGTGTTTAATGTTTATTGCTGTAAATGATAGATTATACTGAGGGGTTTGGGATACAGTACTCAAATTTTAATTTATAACATGATAAATACAGAAGATAATGATTTTTACACGACAAAGTTGGCATGCTAAACATTGATTTCAATCCTCTCTGGGTTTAATTTCGGCACAGAAACACCTGCTGATGCTTGTGTCATTCGATTCAGAAACTTATTTTCTACCATTAGAGTGCAAACAGACCTTAATATCAATCTGCATGAGCGACTATCAGGTCAGTGCCGGGAAAGGCAAGAAAATTGCCTGGATTTTTTTTTCGTGTAATCACTGAAATAACAGCTTATTTGTTTTGGAACTTAACATTCTGCCAAGATAATATCTTATTTTATAGACATTTTTATGGCTGCTATGTGTTGAAATAATTCAGTCTTTGGATGCTGATGCTTGGGTTGATGAATTCCCTATCTGATATGGCGGCACCTATGAAGCGCGAGAAACAGAAGATAGCTGATTGTTTAAACAGCATGTATGCTATCAACCTCGGTGAAATTGCCCCAAAGTTATGAAATAACAGGTATTGTAGAGGATTACTTTCTAGAGGATGATGGTGATAACTAGAGCTGTGAATATAATCGTTTTTTTATGATGCATCGTGATGCTGATGTGAACGATTCTGCATCGATGCATAAAACAAAAGAATCGATTTGAAAAAATAAATAAATAGACCTATCATAGCTATGGAGTATTGTGCAGTATTACACAAAGAATTACAGTATTTCAAAATATCTGTCTTGGTGTGTATTCACGCAAACATAGTCGGTTATGTCTTAAGTGAACGTTTGGGGAAAAACATCTGATGTGTAACATGATATTAGATCCGTGCATTAGGTCTTAATATAGGCTAATACACCTGCTGCAGTCTGTATCATTCTGTATTTCATATACTCCTCTGGTCAAAATCTTGTAGCCAGATATTGAATTTGTTTTCCTGAAGTTTTACCACAAACTTCTCAGAAAGGTTCTAACGTTATTTCTGTTTGGGTTCAATTTGACCCTGCAAAAACACAGTTGAAAAATAAAATACAAATCAATTGGTAAAAGAGATACAGTGTGTACAGTAGTCAGACAAATGTAAAATGTTTATCATTAAAGGGTTAGTTCACCCAAAAATTGAGTGGTTTAGTCCAAATTTTCTAAAGAATTTTGAATTTAGGCTTATATTCACATATAAACATTCATCAACTCACATATCATAGCTCAAGCAAGTCTGCTTGATGCGTGGGAGAACCAATCAGGTTCTTGTGTGTTACGTAGCACGTTTGAGCTTCCAATAGAGGTTTGTGCTCACGCAAGTTTCGGTTGAGCTTCTGTTTATGTTCACTGATCAATGTTTATATCTGAATAAAAGCCTAAATTAAATCTGTTCATCATATAAAGCGATCGAGTGGATCAACTGGCGTGAACTTGTTACCGTCAATACATTATCCATTATCTAACGCTGTTTACAATGAATGTATTAAAATCAGAATCATTCTTGCCCAAACATTTTTGGTGGCCGAAGTTGTGGTGCTTTCCTAGTTATTTTTTGTTATTGAAATTTTAATCAGGCTACTTTCCCGGTTGGGCAAGTAAAATTCTCGTTCATTTGCCAATTCAAAAAAATCAAGAGAACCTCACCTTGCTGTCCATGATGAGGTTTCGGATACAGCCAGTGAAGTGCTTGTGTTGGAGTTGTGGGTAGATATAGGGCAGGTTCTCATTCACTCCTCCTAGCTGAAGCACTTGTGTCACATTCAGATACCTGAAAACACATCAGAAAGGAGAATGACCCTTGCCGCTAATGTGCTGTATGTTATGAAGAGGTCATTTTCCTCTAGATATTAACTCTGATAATCCATTTGACCTTTTAAATTGAGACCTTTGTGTGATAATAAATATTTAAAGACATTTTCAAGCATGTAAAGTGAGAAAAAGGAAAATAATGATTGTTTCATTGACTGGTGCTCTGTGTCATGCTATCATGGTGGAGGAATGGTTTCTTTGGCAATCTAACTTTAATGATTCATCAGGGTGATATTTTTAACACTTTAAACAAACATAAATTGATGTGAAAAGAGAAATATAAAGGAAAAGAAGTGCTTTACTTGTCCATATTCGGTGTGATGCCAGTAACTTCACAGGAAGTGTGGTCTTCTGTAGTTAGCCAGCTGCCCACTCCCTCCATCTCCATTATAGTGGCTCCTGCACAGCGGTCAAGTGTAAAACGCACCTCCTGAGAACAAATGTGTGGGAGAAAATAACCTTTATTAAGACACAAATGTGCGAATTTGACTTCCATAAAGTGCCACAATTGAATGGTGGAATGTTAAACATTACATTCTGAGATTGACTTTTTATGTAGCACCAATGATGTCCATGTAAATATTAATAATAATTTTGAAATAAACCACTTATTTTCCATTTGAATGTATTTCATATACTCCTCTGGTCAAAATCTTGTAGCCAGATATTGAATCTGTATTCCTGAAGTTTTACCACAAACTTCTTGGAAGGTGCTAATGTTATTTCTGTTTGGGTTCAATTTGACCCACAAAAACACAGTTGAAAAATACAATACAAATCAACTGGAAAAAGAGATACAGTGTGTACAGTAGTCAGACAAATTCAAAATGTAAAAATGCATTCTAATGTTTTATAGTTGGGGTCTCTAAGACCCCAAACAGAACTAATGTAAATTTTTTTAAGGATGATGTTGAGTCATGTCATCAAGTTTAAATTTTGTTTATAAAAAGCCTTCTTAAAAAAAATTGAAAAAGTCATGAAGTATCAACCGGAAACATCAATGTTAGGTACATATTTCTAGCTATCAAAATGTAACATTTTATTTCGATAGTCCACTTTAGACATTTTACTATAGTAACTTTGCTCCTACATGTCAACTAGCAGTCATCAGAGTATTAGTAAACTGTCTGCTTAATATCTCCAAACACTTTATTCTGATGGTTCCCCAACAGACATTCTACTGACTATAAGTAACTTTGCAAGTACACGTCAACTTAATAAAGTGTAACCAAACGTCCTTTTGTTCTCTGAGACCCCATATGGAAGATAAGGGTTGTTTTACACATACACAAACAGACATGCAGACATACCACCAGTTAAAGAACAACAGAAAAAGAAAGAATTTAAAGGGATAGTTCACTCAAAAATGAAAATTGTCATTTTGTCACTACAAACTTCTAATCCAAGTCTTCTGAAGCTCAAATGTGCTTGCTTGATGAATGAGGACCTATAAGGTTTGTTCTCGTACATATGGTTGAGTTGCCGTTCACCATAATTTGATGTGTGAGTGTTGATCAATGTTTATATGTGAATAAAAGCCTTAATTAAAACTGTTAATCAAATAAAGCAATCATAAAGACTTGGATTTAACTGCTCAATTCACATGGACTATTTTTTTTTTTTAACAATACCTTAATAAATAGTAACAATAGCAGTAGTAGTAGCAGTAGTAATTTTAATGCCATATCAGCAGCTGAGGCTATTTTCATGGTAAGAGCTGAGTTATAAGTTATACAAGAGTTGCATAAATACAATAAAACAAAAGAATCGAATAATGAACTTTTTAAACTGTCAAAATTTTGGTGAAATGCACTTTAAAGTTGTTCCAAACTCAACAAACTCACACAGTTGCTAGGAGATGCATGACAAATGAAAACAATGTCTTCTAAAATCTCCTAAAATAATCAAAAATGTTTAATTTCATCTGACTAGGAGGAATCATAATCTGAAGTACACTACACAATTTTCTGTGAAATATGTCAACTCAAAACATGGAGACTGGCTCTGACTTTCTGCAACTAGCATTAACTCATCCAAAATGTAAATAAGGGCAAAAATCTGGGCAAAAGTTGTCCAGCCTTTAGATGTCTTCTAGAGATTATCACATTTCCTTTGCTTGTAGAGTCACTTAAATCACCATGTTGTGTCAAGAGCTCCTTCTCACCAACATTTTTAACACTGGAAGAAGCTACACTTCAAACTCTTTCTCCACTCTCTATGGAGGCTAAAGCCTCAGGCATGGTTTTATTAAACATATAGCATGTCAAGATGCTAAAAAGCTCCAACCTGCAATGCTCCCTTCACACCCAGCAGGATGCTCGTATCCTTTTTGTACTGAACAATAAGCATTATAATTTCAAACAATTTCAGACTGACCCTAAGGCAGATTCCACCACAGCAAGACTACAACCTTGCACTACTACAGAGACTAGCAACTAACAGCAACGAAGAGGCCTTGGGATCTGAAACAGTTCTGGCTACAACTGAATACAATACAAATTAGCACACTAAAGAATGTCTCGGATCAAGTAAACCCAGCTAACAGCTGCGACCACAGTTCCTCTGTCCCTCTTGGACTGTGAAGATGGTTTTAGAGCAGATAGTAAGATTTGTACAGTGGTGTACCGAGGTGTATTATTGGAAGAAGCTGACGAGGAGAGACGGGCCTCTGCTCGATTAAACTCGGCAGTCAGTCGCTTGCATGCTTACTTTGCTGTTGCTCCTCACGTCCAGTCTGTGCCACCGTCTGTCCGCTACATTCACGTTGCCCGGCAACTGCAGGACCAATGTACCCGAGCCGTGGTTAATTTTCAGGGTGGGGGTGCCGTCGATCAGTTCTGAGAGAGAAGAACAGACACAGACAGAGAGAAAGAGAAAGAAGAACATAGGTGGACAGTTAAAACATGGATACAGAACTACAAAGGAGTGGAGGATGGTTATAAAGACTCAAACTTGAACACACACACTGCCTAAAAACTACCAGGTAAAAGTGTTTTATAAGCTCAACTAGCAGCAGGCTTTTGACTAACAAATGTCTGACATAAACTGGCGCTTTGTTTCACATTACAGGGTCAAGTAAGCGCTGCAGAGCCTGCCGCAATTACGATTACATTATCCTCTGGCATAATAGGAAAAACATATTACGGAAAGTTCTTCTTTTTGTCTGAGTTAGTCGATTGGCAAATTAAAAATTAATGAAGCCAGGAAGACTCCCTTAAGCTTCATATATTCTGACAGAGTCTGAACATACAGGCAGAAATGCCTTCAACTAATTTCACATTTATCAGCAGGATCTTTGCTGTTAAATAAGCCCATTTTGGCCGGTATGTCTGTCTGTCATGTGTCTCACCAACCCGCTTTCCCAGTATCTTCTAATTCTGCCTCTCTTTTCTTATTTGTCATCCTCTCCAGTTCTCCTTTTGATGCACTCTTTTCATTCCTGTAAATAACACCCGCTTCCTCTCAGCGCGGCTATGTCTGGCGCTCACTGTCTGCTGGCCGTGAAGCTGAACTTTTGTTGGTCACAGTGTTTTCTTCATACTGTATAAGATGAACTGCTTTTAAGCAACAATAGGCGCTTCTCAAAACACATGTACCCACTTCATTAGCTCAAATCAAATGACTGACTCTCCAGACAGATTGTCCTGGCTAATTCCCTCACACCGTCATTAAAATTGGCTGATTTATGTCGCCCATCTGTGCTTATTCTCGCTGTCACTCTATTTCTCCTATTATTTCTTGCACAGAGTGTTTCAGCTAGTGAATGTCTTCCATCATCCTCCCCTGGTTTAACCCGTTCAAGCGGCTCATGAGTGCTGAGGGACTTTGTTTCACTCTCACGGTTGAGGGGGAGTTTGGTTAGCACATGCTGAGAGACAAATAGAGCACTGATGGAAATAGTGGCTCAGAAGTATCGTTTAATAAATTTGCTCTGTATTTTGCAGGTGTTAGTTAACTAAGTATTACTCTGGTCAGTCACTGTTTTATATGGTGAAAAGGACTTTTGGTGAGTCTCTCAAACTTTGTTATAATATTCCCACATTTAATTCTTCAATTCTTCAAATTAATTTTAAAATTTACTACTTTAAATGGTGTAAAGTAATGCTTTTTGAACGGAATAAATTTATTGTGTTAATCAAATTTACATGTTCACAATATTTAAATTTGAATATTTCATATAAATTTTATTTTGTCACCATTTCATTTTAAGCATTTGAATTAAAAAAATGTACACATACAAGAATTTACAAATGAACAATGAACAAATGAACTGTCATTTTGTGCACTTTGTGTGTACAATAAAAGTACATGGAAAGTGTTACAACCCTCCCGTGTCTGCTCGCCATAATATTTAACATTTTCCAAATTGAAATTATAAACCCAAACAATTGTACTGTATTAACTCATGACTCACACAGCTGAAATAAATAACTATATAAACTCCTCAGAGTTTTCCTAAACTGTTCCTATCTTGGTGGTTTCCAATGGTCTCATTGAATTCTTTCTCAAGCTGTTTCGATGTCTCCAGGCTAACTCCCGATGGTATCAGAGTGTTGAGCTAGAGATAACAGTGAACATGCTGGGTGCAGAGCTGTGCTGCTGTAATCTGGGCCGAGAAGCCCTCTTTAGAGGAAAGCCCCTGAGAACGGAGAACTGCTCCCCTACACTGATGCTGTCACCAATCCTGTCCCAGACATGAAGTGCTGCCGACTGAGAGCAAGACCATGTTTTCTCAAGCTGACATGACATTTTAGGTGGAGTGCAGATGAAGCAGGATTGAGAAAGGAGGGGCAACAGAAGTGAAAATGAGAGATGGAAAAGGTGCAAGTCTAGGGTTGGTATTGATTTGAAAGGACTCAAATGAGGGGAAGTAATGAAGGTGTCTCTGTAAGACAGACAGAAAGAGGATGTGACTATTGGAAGTTTCAAAAGGCCGTGACACCAAACCATCATCAAAGAACTAGCTGCAATGAAAGCTGACTATGTTGTTGGCTTGTGTCAGTTGCACTCAAACACAACGTAAAGAGTACAGCCAGTGGCCAACTAGCAGTGCGTGAAAGGCAATAACAATCATATGAGCAGGTGGCATCTTCGGAACACAAATTAAGATATTTTTGATAAAATCCGATGGCTCAGTGAGGCCTGCATTGAAAGCAAGTTAATTTACATTTTCAAACGCCCAGAAAGGTACTAAAGTTATATTTAGAACAGTTCATGTGACTACAGTGGTTCAACCTTAATGTTATGAACCGATGATAATACTTTTTGTGTGCCAAAAAAAAAACAAAATAACGATTTTAGTAAACAATATCTAGTGATGGGCGATTTCAAAACACTGCTTCATGAAACTTCGAAGCTTTACGAATCTTTTGTTTCGAATCAGTGGTTCGAAGCATGTATCAAACTGTCAAAGTCACGTGAACCACTGAAATTTCGAAACACTTATGAGGTAATGAAGCCTCGTTTACTGAAAGCACGTGATTTTGGTGCTCCGAACCACTGATTTGAAACAAAAGATTCATAAAGCTTCGAAGCTTCATTAAGCAGCGTTTTGAAATCAGCCATCACTAGATATTGTTGAATAAAATCGTAATTTGGTTTTTTTGGTGCACAAAAAGTTTTCTCGTCGCTTAATAACATTAAGGTTGAACCACTGTAGTCACATGAACTGTTTTAAATATAACTTTAGTACCTTTCTGGTGTTTGAAAGTGTGTAAATTAACTTGCTTTCAATGCAGGCCTCACTGAGCCATCAGTTTTTATCAAAAATATCTTAATTTGTGTTCTGAAGTTGAACGAAGGTCTTACGGGTGTGGAACGACATGAGGGTGAGTAATTAATGACAGAATTTTCATTTTTGGGTGAACTAACCCTTTAACCATTTTGAACATGAATCATGTTGATCACTTTGTTCATTCCAGACAGCCATGTCATTATGAAAATGTTTACATATTGGAATACTCAGGTAAGATGATGTAAAATTAGAACCACATTCTCTGTCCTCTTGACTTCTCTCTTTGCTTGCTTTCATCACTTTCACTATTCTTTTCGTGCACTGGTTTGCTATAAAGCTAAACAGCCAATCAGAGTTCTCTCTTTCACCAACAGGGTCCGACTTGTGCAGAACACACCGCAAAAACTGAACTAACAGACACTCAACAATGGCCCGAGATTTGCTGATGACCGACCTCCGGCTTGGTGTGTCATGGCCTTAATACACACATGAAAACCAGAATGAGAGAGAGAGAGGTAGAGAGAATGCAGGGTGAGGGGGCACATGGTTTGATCTGGAACACTGGCCAGCACTTTCTGTTACATATGTAAACATCATATACAGGGAACGCAATCTGTATATGTAATTAGGCTGCAACATGTTTTTGCTCTCAGAAACGATCCCTCTGCAGTCACAGGAGGTCGTCTGTGCTCTCTGCTCCTCATCCCTAATTCATACTGGTCTCCCTGCAACATCACTGCACATTAATCCCTCTGTCAGTGGGAGGGGAGATGAAGGGAGGCTGACCTCCTCCCTTCAGATCCCCCCAAATGCATTTCCACTTTAAGCATAAGAAATGGCTTCTCTTTGCGAGTCCTGAGGGATGAGCATTAGGGCAGATGGCATATGGACCCTGAAAACCCCACCCAGTGGCCCTCCCATCAGCGGCTCAGGAAATGAGCTGAAATACTGTAAGTTGAAAGGGATATTTGAGAGCTGCTGTGGCATGATGAGTCTGAGAGGGTTCACTGTGAAGCAGGTTTGTGCAAATTGACCATAATGCACGCATCACACTCTGGGTGTAACTGTATCTCTGTGCTCACTTCACTTTCATCTGCCAGACGCTCCTCTTGTGTGTGTGTGTGTGGGTGCATGTTTTTGTGACATATCAGGACACAGATTTGTGTAATGACATGGGTATGACATAGGTATTACAAGGAGAGGGTGACTTATGAGGACATTACCCCATGTCCCCATTTTTCAAAAGGCTTATAAATAATACAGAATGAGTTTTTTGAGAAAGTAAAAATGTGCACAGTTTCCTGTGATGGGTAGGTTTAAGGGTAGGGGTAGTGTAGGGTGATAGAAAATACAGTCTGTACAGTATAAAAACTATTACGCCTATGGAATGTCCTCACAATTCACAAAAACAAACCTGTGTGTGTGTGTGTATAAAAGCTCACAAACTATCTATCTATCTGCCAAAGTGAAAGTATATATTTCAATCAAAAGGGTCATATTAGCCGTAATTAATATTATTATAGGTATTTTTAATGATTAAATAATAATAATAATAATATAATAGGAAACCAACAAAAGAAACCGCTTTGGATAAAAGTGCATAATAAATGAATAAATTCAACAGGATGTTTTACCTTTACATACTTGACAAGACTACTAGCAAATTAATGAAGTACGCTATCTATTCACAAAAGACATCAGCATTTTTCTCAAAGTCCCTGTACATCATCTACAGCCACAAGTCTTTTCAGTCATGGTTAAATTACCTCTCGAGGCTGCTTATCATTCAATAAGTGTCCTTAATCAAATAAATTAGATTTGTCAGTCTAATTTGTCTATTGATTCGACATGCTCACCCCTCAAATCTTTGTCTAACCTTGAAAAGAGACTGTAACCACCAATGAGACCCATGTGACATGAAGACTTCAAGCACGTATCCGTGCCCATTTCCATCATTGAAAATAAATTGAGGAGGAGGTCAGAGGTCGTCTAAAGAAAATGAATCCAGGCTGTAATGAGAAAAAGTGTGTTTAGGAGAAGTAATTCATGCTAGAGGTGAATAAAGATGGTTGCTCTTTAATACAGAAGCCACGTGTGGATTTCATGCTTAGTGCTTGTTTTATAATGTGCGCAGCTATGCCTCAAGCGCTTCGACTGATGTGTGGATCACCCAAGGCAAAAATATACGTGTGCCTTAATATATATATATGGCTTAAAAGGAAAATACGTGTTTACTCAGAGTTATTCACAAATTTTATTAGAATATCAATATAAAAAGAAAGGAATTTCATGTCAATTTTAATTTGAAGCCAAAATTCTTACAGCTAAACTGTCCACTGGAAATGTTTTCTGACCAGCGGCAATGTTCGGCTTAACTCAGACCAATCAAAGCCAAACAAATACTACTTCTTGACCTTGGACTCGTTGCAAAGGTTGTGAGTTGGTTTCCAGCCCACCAACATATTCATAATCTATTCAGAAACAACTCAGAAGTACTAATACTCACACAGACACAACAGCATGATGTGCTGCACACAGGGATGTGTGTGGGAGGCCCCCGGGTGTGTGTACACTATGAAACTGCATTGTAGTATCAGTGTCATGAGTGTCTTTAATAAGAAGAGCAGAGGCGTAAAACTGGCAGGCACCAGGCCAATGATAAGGTTTAATAGGCCACGGTGAAGAACAGCAGTAAGTAATAAGGTCTGATAGAGTGAAGGCGAGGAGGACTGAAGAGAGCGAGAGAGAGAGAGAGAGAGAGAGAGAGAGAGAGAGAGAGAGAGAGAGTAATGCACGGAGACTCACACTGTGGCTACACTTGTTCCGCTGTCCTCCGCACTGCCATTCATCATTATTCATCGCCCGCTTTCTTTCTTCGTTCCACTTTCCTGTTCACACACCATCTTCGTCTCTCACCCAGACATGAACTTCTTTCTCCGTTTAATTCATGTCTGAGCTGCGGCACTTACTGTTACTCCCCAGCAGTTCCTTCAAATCTGAACCTCTTTTATCTATTTAATCTGACTCTCTCTACTAGACTCTTTCTCTGTTTCCATTTCTCCTCTTTCTGATTCTTTTTCTGTTTGCTGCATTTCCTCACTAGACCTATTCAACCTCTCTCTCACAAACCCCTTTTCTGGTGCTGGTTCTGGAGCCAGTGCCTAGTTTAAATTCAATTCGTACATTTCCACAAGCAGAAGATGTGGGAAAATAGCATCTAAGATACCCCTAAAAACATGCTGACTATAGGAACCAATAATGCCTGCACTGAGCAGAGTCCTCAAACCAAAAACAACTCAATGTGACAAACATTATTTTGTATGCTACAGTGCTTGCAGCTGCTTTATTTTTCCATATATATATATATATATTTATAGCTGAATTTATTAAAATAACCCCATTCAAAGTTTGGGAACCACTGGTTCTTAATACTGTGTGTGGTTACCTGGATGATCTATGACTTTTTTTTTATTTTGTGATGATTGTTCATGAGTCTCTTGTTTGTTCTGAGCAGTTAAACTGAGCTCTGTTCTTCAGAAAAATCCTCCAGGTCCTGCGGATTCTTCAGTTTTCAAGGATTTTTTGCATATTTGAACCCTTTCCAGCAGTGACTGTATGATTTTGAGATCCATCTTTTCACACTGAGGACAACTGAGGGACTCAAACACAACTATTAAAAAAGGTTCAAACATTCACTGATGCTCCAGAAGGAAACACGATGCATTAAGAGCCAGGGGTGAAAACTTTTGAACAGGATGATGTCGTCCAAATTTTTCTTATTTTGTTGAAATATGTTTTTATATATATATATATATATATATATATATATATACACATTGTTTTTTTCATTTAATACTGCCCTTCAGAAGCAACAGAAGATACTTGTTTCCCGGAAGACAAATTACGTACAATTTACCTTGATCTTCAAATTAAAAACGTTTTCACCCCCGGGTGATCTAATATTTAACTAATGTAAATAAAATGAGGCCTATTGTACGCAAATCTTACCCAAAAACATGTTGTGGCATGTTTTTTTTGCGGGCAGATTATGTAGTCACATATGTTATCATTGTTCTTTCTAATCAAAGGGATCAGGGGTCAGTTATGACAGATATTCAAAGATCCCTCACCAAGCAGAAGTTCCAACACAAACACAGCACCGTTTTGATGGAAAAGGTGTATTTAACTATCACTCTCACCCTGATACTGACCTGAAGCTCAGACAGATCTCCACCACTTCACCACTCTTTGTTGCTGGAGCCACTTTGAAACCCTGTCCACAGTTGCTCACTTTACTTAATCTTCATCTTTCACTCCTTGTCACTCTCTCTTTCTCACCTCAGATCCGCTGTCTGCCATCCATCCCTCTCTCGTTCTCTCCATATGTTCAGCATCTCACCCTGCACTGATTACACTCACACACTGCCTTATCTGCTACTTATCCACATTTGCCAACACATCAATGGACTGATCAGGAGCAGAATGCTCTCATATGAACGTATGCTCGGCACGTAGGCAGATCTGTGAGTTCATTAAAGCTCTAAATGTGTATACCCCATTGTAGTCGTTCTCCCAGATGAATGACAAATAAGCCTTTACTGATATAATGAGTGCATTCGTTAACCCCTAATGAGTTAATACAGCCGCACACGGCAATGCTGCGGAATTTATGACACACATATGCAAACAAACAGTAATAATGTGGTATTTTTAAACCTTATTTTTTTTCCTTTTTCTCTGTGTTTAGGTTGTTAGAAGATAGCAGATCTCCCCTGAGTAAGAAAATGTTACAGCAATAAAACTTTTTTTATTAGAAACACTAAATCCTGCTGGAGAGACGCAAAGGAGTCTCTTCATCTCTTTCTGTCTGAAATAAACATATTATCACCCCTTTTTTCATTCTTCTCTCTCTATGTCTAGCCCTACTGGGAGATGAGTGAAGATGTGCCAGAGGTTCAGCTTGTGATATGAAAGAATGATGTAGACACTGTAGCAATGCTCTGCCTTAATGCTGCTGCACATTTGCAATACCCATCCCTCGCCTTTCGACCTGCGGTGAGGCTGCAGTGAGTGTGTCTGTAGGTTACCTATGGCCATGAAGTCCTCCGGCTCCCACGGCTGAAGCTGAGAGAGGGGTCCGCTGTAGAGCAGCAAGCCATCTGCCACCTCTGTGATGAACTCCAGTGAGAGGTGGCTCTCGAAGCATGGTCTTATAGGGGGAAACCAAGCATAGCCGTTTCCATGGAAACTGTGTTTTGTCTGCTGGCACTCGGGTCCCTCAAATTGAGCCGGGCACTGGCATCTATGGTATGCACACAGGAAATCAAAAGCTCACATTAAAACAGTATGAGTTTCGGGTTTTGTACACATGCTACTGGACTGACCTGAACTCGAAAGACATTTTTGGTGTAGACATAGTCATACATTGTGATCTTACAGAGCCCTGAATTTGATGAACTATCCTATTAAGTTGAGAATAAAGACCCATGTAGCCAGTTATCTCCCTAACTTTGGTTTCAGCACTGTAATTGTGCTGCATTCATTCAAAAAGAAGAAGAAGAAAAAAAGATTCTAGCTGTTTGCTCAGTTTATTTAAATAAAACACAAATCTTTAATTTTTTACCTAATTGTCATTTGCACTCAATTTAATTACGTTAAATGAAATTAAATTTGTAAAATGTTAAGTTAAGGACTACATGAATCATTTCTGTTACATTGACTGAAACTGGGAAGTGGATTTCTAGTTCCCAGCATGCTTTGGATAGGGATAGATCAGGAGAGTAAATGTTGAAATTAAGTGCTGTTCAGTGTGTTTTTTAGTAAAGGGAAAGGCTTGTTAGTGTTTAACGTTCAGTTATGCTGGACATTTAAAAGAGTTTCTATGTTGAAATGTCTGTGGTTACCACTGTACTGAAGAGTAGAGCTTGTTGTTACTACTTGTTTATTGAAACTTGAAGTAAGATCAGTTGATTACAGTGCTGCTCTTCTTCATACGCAGATTAAGCCATCTGTGTACGGTCTACGGTCCCGCCCCCCATCAGACAATCATGGAACTCTCATGTGCACAACAGCTACCCACAACCTAAGCACAAGTTTCACTCTTCACCACAATGGTAACCACAACAACTTGCTGAATTTCAGTTCATACAACAAGACTACAATAAATCAGTCCAAACTAATTATGTTTTGTTTGAAAAATATAAATCAATTTCATGGAAACGTTTTCCTTAATTTAATTAAGTTCACTCAACATTTTTATTTTTTTATTTTTTGACACGAACATAAATTGTTCAACAAAGTATTATTTGTTTAAATGGATTTTGGATTTTTGTAGACTTGTTGAACCTAACTTAATTGTATGGAAAAGTCTTCCTTAATTCAACTACATTTATATATATATATATATATATATATATATAATATATATTTGTGTGTGTGTATGTATATGTATATGTATACACACACACACACACACACACACACACCAAACACTACACACATTATAATATTACAAAATAATATTTTGCACGTTTAAATCTATGTTTTGGCATTTTTCAAATCTTAATTTAATTATTTTTAACACAAACGACTGAATATTCATTTGTGTTCCGAAGACAAACGAAAGTCTTACAGGTTTGGAATGACATGAGGGTGAGTAATTAATGACAGAATTTTCATTTTTGGGTGAACTAACCATTTAATGAATCTGAATGAATTATTAAAAAAAAAAAAAAAAAGGTTTGAATGAATGATTCAATGACTCACTTGTTTCATTACAGGATGAATCAGTGTTTTTGAACAAATCTTTTGAATGAATGATTCAATGACAAATGACTTTTTTTTTTTTTAACAGTCACTTGTCCAACCTGGTGGTGTAATGATTTAATCGATACAATCATTATTTTATAATGGATCACCATGTTATTTTCAAAAGGTGATTTACTCTATTTTGATCGCTTCTGTAGACATCAGTGTTAATATCCAAACTATAAACTTTAACCCAGTATTTCTGTGAAAATATGAATATTTGTAAAACAGAAATAATGATACTGTAATGTTGAAAAGACTGTGCAGCTGTTTCATTCCTATACATTACAGCTGCTGTCTCTTGGTCTTTGGCAGCCCCTAAGCAGATTTGAATGTTCCGGTGTGATTTTGTCAAAGGTTTAACAGACACAGGGGACTTTTTGTCATTTAGGAATGAGATTGTGTGGGTGTTTAAATCGAGATCGCAATCTTTTAATGATTAATCGTGCAGCTCTATGGCCTGTCCTCAAAGAACAGATGGGTACGTTCTCGCTATGAGGACATGCTGCTTTTTTTTTTTTTTCATTGTGTGGACTTGCAATACCAACACCATAGTTAACATAGATATAATGCTGTTTACAGCTGATCGTGAAGCCTCGGAGCTGAAACCAGATGCTGGTAAGGAATGTTACATTTCTAACACACGCTCTAAATGGTTGGTCAATCACAACCTGACCAATCAGAGCAGACTGGACGTTTTGGAAGGGGGGCTTTAAAAAGATAGGAACTAAAACAGAGCGTTTCAGGCAGAGTGTGAAAGAGGTGCTGCAGCAATGTATAGTATGAGAAAAAATGATGTTTTTTTTTTTTTTTAAACTTTAAATCATGTAAATGTATTCTGCCAGACCTCCAGCAATAGCTTTCCTCATCATTGGAACTTCCCAAACATCATCCCCCACAAAACCGTAAAACTGGAACCGCACTAGACCATACAATACCAGTCTGATGTTGTGCATCCTTTTGCTATCAAAAATTTCCATATGAAAGATACACTTCATATGCATACGTATTGGCATGACTCAAACAGTAATCAACAGCTCTCTTGTTCTGCTTTCTGACGGATCAACCCCACCTGTTGTGCACACTCTCGATTCAGCCCACAAACAGCATCATCTGCTCAGAAACATCAATGACAAATTGCTTTCTTTTGGTTTGCCACCCAAGCACTGCTGTGCCCTCAGATCCCCTGCCTCAGTGCCTCTTTGGCAATTCTAATCATAGTCTTTGAAAAATGCATGGGTCTATCACTGTCCTTCCTCTGTGCGTCTGACTTCTTTCCATCTCTTTTTGTCTTTGTTTCTTTCTCTCATTGCTGTCTCACTCGTAGCTGCAGTTCTAATTGCCCATTTGAAAGGAAAATGACATGGGATGATGGCCTCTGTGCACTTGTTACAGACAGTCAGGCAGGTCAATGCGCCCAATAAAGCATCACAAGTGCTCTAATTGCATTGAGCCCTAATCAAAACTATTCCCATGTTTACTAAAACAACATGCCATAGCTGAAGGCAGGCAAGGATATGTTTACAGGACTGACTGTCAAACTACATGAAGCCTATCTGACATTTTTGTCAAAGTTATTCACATATTCTTATTCTGTGACAAATTATTTACATTATGTGATGTTTCGGAACATACAATGACGTCACTAAACGGTGATAGCACAGCTAAATAAGAGCATCATTTACAAGTTTCTGTTTGGCCGTAACTACAACCTAGTGTATTATACTATTACTCATATAGCTGTGTTGAGATCAAATATCATTCAGTTGATCAGTCATATTCTCTCTCACGACAACGCTGTTGCCTCTTCATTACATTGGATTTCTGTCTGATCTAATTCACGTTGCTCATGTCTTCCGCTATCCTGATTAGTATTAGAACTGTTCAGGGGTGAATTTTCATCTTCTTGAGATCCCTTTTGATCTGAAACACCACCAGCTTTACTTGTGGATATGAAAAATGAAAATATGCTTGACTGTCTTGACTGCTGGACTGACATTACTTAAGAAGACTGATTGGTCAAAAATATATATGTTGCTTAGGGCTGGGCGATATGTAAAAATATTTTATCGGTAATTGCCTTAAAAAATACCGCGATATCCGATAATATCGTCTACCCGAGCCCCGCCCCCGTCGGAGACAACATAGCCTGACACGCACTGTAAACACACATCAGTTTGGTTGCACTTTATCTGACAATAGCCTGCAAATCAGTAGGCATAAACTTAATTTAATTAAAGGTTTGTTTTTCTTTTCTTAGTTTGTGCTTTAATATAAAACATTAGCTTTGTTGTTATGTTAGTGTTGTTAATCATTTCCACACTGCTCTTATCAAGTGTTTGAAATGAATTTCGTTTCGTGAAGAGAACTGTTGAATTGATCAGAGTTTAACGGTGTTCATTGTGAAGGTGGACATTCCGGTGGTGATTGAAAGAATGATGCATGTTGATGTCAAATGTGTCTTGCCTATTTTTTCTTAAAGTCCAATGTTTCTCTTTCATTTTTGAAAGAGAAACATCGGACACATTTCATGATGATACGTTTAATTTATTTAATTTCAACGCATAGCGCTGTTTTTTAAACTTGTAATTAAGCTATAATGTATTTGTTATTTGTCTAAAAGTGATTAAAAACAATTTGATTCATTCTGCATGACCAAAAACGGAAAGGTTATTTTTTCTCATGTTTTAGAGCTCCGATGTATCCTTACAGGCCTCTTATAACAAAAAACCAAAAACAAAAAGACATTATTTATTTGGAAAAATAAGTAATTACAAATTTTATTTTTCATTTATTTTGATAGTGAACAGGCTGCGATGTCAAGCAGTGCTATTGACGTGTGCGTGCGAGGCGCCGGCGTGATCACTTGAACTACTTCCTTACACCAGTGAAAACAACTTAAAATACTAATTTTTGGTCATACATAAACTGTAAAGAGTTTAATTATATCTGTGTACACTCACAATAAAAACAAAACATTTTGTTTTTGTAAAATAAAGAAAACCGATACCGCTTTCTTCCATCTTAGTTTCGTTTTGAACGTGTTTGTGTGGAGAGCGTCGCAAAAAAATAAATCAATTAAAACAGCATATGGCTTCAGTTTTTTTTCTTTCGTTTTGTTAATCTGTTAATTGTTTAAGTGAATATATTTTGTGTATTTATTCATTTTATTCAGGCTATGAGTTTATTTTGCGCTGCAGGTGATGTGAATTCTCCTTTTCTGTTGTTTGTGCGTGTAAAACAACCACTGGAAAACAAATTTTGTTATTTTTAATGAGTCATAGACATTTAGGCTATCCATTCTAATTTAATTTAGCCTTTTAATTCTAATTTAACAATCTTGTCGGTTTAAACAGTAATTAACATTATTAGCGCCGCGGGTATAGGCCTGGGTTGATGTCAATACACAAATCCAATATAGTCTGTTACACACACACATGCGTGACAAAACTGTGTTTATGGGAATATTTTGACAAATTTCTGTGTATAACTTATGAGGCGGCTCTCTGTGCGCACTCTGGATGTGTGCGGAGCTCAGAAAACAGCGCGTGGGGCCTACAGAAGTGTTGTCTGCTTCATCTCGCGCTTGAATGTTTTAAAAATAAAAATACATTGTTAATAAGCAAAATCAAAATGTTAATTTTATAAAGAGTAGCCTAGGCCTATTTAATTCCTGGCCTTAAGTAAATGTGATTCCAGAATAGATTTTTTATTCCTAACCCTATTAATTAGCTACTATAGGCTACAAAATATTTAATTTATGCTATTGCATGTGAATAAATATGTGAATGGTAACTATGGGACTATGTTAAATAAATTTTTATTTTTCTCTCGATATTGGCGATTATCGTCTGCAACTGACTTTTATTATCGACATTGTGGTACTTGCAAGACATTGTCGATATACGATAATATTGTCATATCGCCCAGCCCTAATGTGGCTCGCTCTTTCTCATACACGAGCACACTGTCACCAATGCCAAATCATTTAAAAACAAATACTCGAACGCAAAAAAAATCCAAAATCTGACATTTTCCAGAACAGGATCCAGCGGGATTCGGTTCAAATTAAGCACTCACTAAAGGTCACATCATTTCAACATGCTTAAAAAAAGTGGAATGACTTGCATCATACATAATTAAAAACAATTATTCTAGAAAACTTTTATGAGTACAGTCTTTATCTGAAGTTAGTGTACACATTTAGATGACTCTTCATAAAACATTTTTTATTTCTTAATATGTAAAACTTTGAATTAACACTAAACTGCTGAAAGAACTGACTGGACATTAGTTATTTTTACTTGCTGAGTTTCTTTCTTGCAAAAGGAAACAAACACCAAAAATATAAAAAAAAATAAAAGATGCTAAAGTTTACAAGAATCTGTCTCAAAGGTTTCAGATGGTGTGTCAGATAGTCATTCACAACTCATCCATCAAGTGTGTTGAGATGGATACACGTGTGGAATGGAAGAGTAATGCACACCACAGAGAAAACTTTCCATGATAATGGCACAGATATTACATTTCTAATGTTGGCCCATTGATTACTGTCAGCCTCACAGCGCACTGGATTTGGACAAATTTCTAGCCTGGTGCGACTAATGCTCTCCCAAGACACAAATCCAGCAAGACAGAGGAGCCAATCTGGTTGCAATAAGACAACAGTCAACCATCCAAATCAATACAATAAAGTAACTCTGTCTAGGGAACGATACCCTTTTAAGCTAAAGTTTCATGAAGACTCACTAGAAACTATTTCAGGTGACTCCCGTTTAGGCTGAGGATTGAGTAATACATAAGCCCTGTGATTTTGTGTTGGTGAGAGTCAGTCGGCAGGGGTTTACGGATGGATAAAGGGGTGCTTTGAGTGGGCAATTCAATGTGGAGATCAAATTATGTGACAGGATCAATGAAAGAGACAGTCCCACTGGAGCAAAAGAGAATATCACAGCTGGTCTGAGAAAAGACTGAGCAAAGGAGCCGAAAGATGAAAAAGCAAAATGTTTGCTGATCATGCATTTTAAGTTTCTTTGGGGCATTTCTTGCAAGTGGTTATTTGTGAACAAAAATGTTAAATAGCACAAAAAACTGCAAGAAAGCAGTTTGACAGCCTTTTCATTCCATAAAAAAACAACAGCCTCTGATAAACATCAGCAGGGTCACAGATCTTTCTAAAGCAAAAAAAATAAAAAAATAAAATTGGCCTCTGTCCCATGAAATCCACTGGGGTCAATGTGAGCAATATCTAAAATATTAAGAGTGTGTGCTTGTCAGCAATAGAGAGAATGCCAGAGAGAGACAGTAAAACGCTTTAAAATAGAAACTTCTTCCTCTACTGTAAAAAAGACTCAGCTCTATTCTGCTTGATGTACTAAATAAGACCAATTTATCTCCTCGACTGAATCCTGGCATTAATATCAGCCATGATGGCTGAACACAATCCTCTTACTTCCTCTGGTCCATTTCACCCCTTCCCTTTTGCTCATTTCCTGCCAGCATAAACAGTATGAGGATTCTATTGGTTAGCTTGTGAAAGACCTACAATAATCTCCCCCACCCTCCATTTACAAATCCACCATTAAGCCTCCTTCCTGACTATTTACATGTTGCTCCTTAAATCTTGAGGTCCAGCCCTCAGTAGAGTGACGTGCACTGGGCTGGAATATACAGCACGCATGTATCTGCATATTAGAAATAGTATTTTAATAAAGCAAATAGCCTATGCTATTGCACTACACTGCAAAATATCATTTTCTCAACCAGTATTTGTCTTACTTACCGGTAAACATATGTAAACAAACAAGATTGAATTAGGTTTCATTTTTACTGCTTACTTTAAAGAAACAAGCATAAAGATATATTGTCTATAACCAAGTCCTACATATCTTAAGCAATTTAGCATTAAATAAAATTATCTTGTTTTAATAATGTTTAGATTTTTATTATTATTATTATTATTATTATTATTGGGGAAAAAAGAAATTATTTTTTGTAGCATGCTACTAAACAATCTTCATTAATTTTTCATTTTTGCTGGATAAATGCACATAATAGTTGGAAATTTAATCAACATTTGGATCCCAAAGTGACAGAATGTACTGTACAGTACAGCTACACAAATCCTTTGAGAAAAAGTTCAGATTTCAAGTACACGAAACCAGTTACTAAACTTATAATTTCATGAACACAGCAAATGACACAAAATTCGGTTCCTCCTCTAACTGAGGAGCTGTCATTATTTATTGAATGGTGACAATCACCTAAAAAGGATGCAGCTTAATTAGACAAAGTATGATTGAGGGTGTTTATGTTTAAATTGACTCTAGTTACACATTTTATCATCTGTACATAATAAAGCTCCACATCTTACTTATGATAAATACAGTATTTTGCAGCCTCTATTTTGTGCCTGCAAATTGATCTATAATTTACGAATGAGACATTTTTGCCTTATGCTAATAGTAGCTGCAGTAATAGGATTTTTTTTTTTTTGCATTATTTTACCAGTGGTTGGGGAAATTAGATTATTTTTTTTGCATGCAGGAATATTCAAACAGGGGTTTACAGTCTATAAGTAAATGTGTTTGACATCGACCCCTTTCTCGCTGATGTACATTCACAAAAGATTTGTAAATCTACTTTATCTATTTAATTCTAATGAAGCACAGACATGATACATTGAAAGTGACTCATGAACTTCAGTTAATAGAAAAAGGACCTTGAGAGCTAAACACTCCAGGATGGCTGGATGTTTGATGCATGTGAATTACAACATTTGTGCAAGAAAACATTGATATTTAAAGCATTCTGCTGCAGGACTGTCTAAGTCTCACTTGACACAGAAATAACCAAACAGTGTGAGTAAGGGACCCAAAAGCAATTTCATTCTGCCAAAGCAAGATAATCGTATAGACCATGTCATATCAATGCATACAAATCCCTATTTTTCATACAGATGTCTATGTTTGATAAACCGTTCTGTCTGAGTGCACACAGAACAAGTCATCATTTTTCATATAAATACTTATATTTTGACATTGAAAAAAAACAAAAGACACACACACAATATATATATATATATATATATATATATATATATATACATACATACACACACACACACACACACATATATATATATATATATATATATACAAACACACACACACATATATAAATACTTGAAGGCTGAGGAAAACAGGAAAGTTGACGTAACACAGAGGCAACACTGAAGTTGTTGCCTGCGGACATTATTAGGATTAGAGGAAGGCTTGAGGCATGAAGCGCTATGGCACACAACGCCAGCTCACCACATTACATGCTCACTAGGTCTGACCGCTCACAAATCCTTAGCTTTACTTTCTTCTTTTAATTAAACCACTGAGAGCTAAATTAATTTCTCCATATTTTTCAAAGTGATAAAATGAGGCATAGAAAAGACATACTGTATGTCAGAATGGGATGTTAAGCCACTGCATGTGCATGCGTTGCATGTACAATCTCATAGTGGTATTAAGGCAGATCTTTCCATGATGTCTCAGATTATGCTATACAAAAGACATTATGGGCAAAAAGGATTGTATGCAAGTCAGTTTTTTTTACTTATGTAAAAAAAAATAAAAAAAGACAGTTGTGGAACCAGGTTTGTGTGCGTGTGTGTCTGAGTGTGATGGGAAGTGGTAGTGTGGTCTTGATAGGTGCGAGTCTGAGTGAGGTAAATGGTCAACACATAAATTATACAATAGGCAAATGTGCAATTTCATTTTTAAATGCCCCCTTTGGAAGATGTCAAGTCGGTATTTATGATATGTTCACTGCTCTGCATTTTTAATTTCCCTGCGGAAGGGAAAAATCCTCCATATCACAAGCAGCGATTAGAACACAACTCACATCTGCAAGCACATTTCAGATATCATTTGGAGCTTCCACATGGCAGCTGCTCTTGTGATTTGGTTCTAAATCAACCCATACATACTAAAACACTGAGCTTTATAAATCACTGCTAAGCATCCGGTAGTGCCCTAGCTAACTGTTACAGTCTTACAATGTGGTATTGTCAACTTACATTGTAATCAGGGCTGACAAAAGATGTTATTCATACACAAACTTTTTCCACTATTTTCTCAACATCTTTCTCTGTAATTTTCAAGTCTATCTCACCTTTAGGGAGGAGAAATGTAAATGTGAGCAACAGTTTCCACAGAGTTGATGAATTTCTCAAAATAGCTCTGGCCAATATTTTCAATATAAAAATAAATATTAAAAAATAAAGTAAAATAAATAGAAAAAATAAAATAAAAATAAAATACAACAGAAACTAATTTTGATGTGTAAAACAGACTATTAACTAAAATTAGGAAAAATAAAATGGCAGCAGCTATTTGCACTAAGTGTAAATAAAAATAAAGTATTCAAAAAGTAGTAATAATAATAAACCTTTAAAAGTAGCACCTCAAAGCGCTTCACAAGAACAAGATCAAATAAAATATACAATACAAACAATGCATTAATGAAAGTGGAATAGACAAAAATAAAATACCAAATAAAAACATACTATCAAAAGTTCAACAAGTAAATAGAAAAATATGACCATTACAAAATAATCAGGTTAAAGGAACCATAAATAAATAAATAAATAAATAAATAAATAAATAAATAAATAAAATAAGGGAAGATTTAAAAACACTAAGGGATTCTGCTTGCCTAATCTCTGCAGACAGAAAATTCAAAGGCCAGCTTCCAAGGGGCGGGAAAAAGTGGAAATGAACAGGTATTTAATAGCGTAAAAAGTGTAAACAGCGACAGATGCTACTTACAAACAGTGGGCCTCATTCATGAAACACAAGCAGAACAAATTTTTGTGTAAATCGTTTATAAATCCGTTTTGATGTAAATTTTCAGATTCATGAAAATGTTCATATTTTAAAAATGTTACCTGCTACCTACCACGTGTAAATGGTGTGTAGTATTTCACGAGTTCATTTTTATAGGCGGGGATTATGCTAACTATGAATAAGGGTCCATGCATGCCCTATTTACGAATTATTGAAATTCATTAACATACACAAGTTTAACTATCAAATCTGATGCTTACGAAGCATTTGTGAATCCGGAGGAGCGTTTTCAAGAAGGTCAGTTTTAATGCGCAAATTACTCAGAATTTACGAAAGTTTCATGAATGAGTCCCAGTAAAAATAGCAGTATTTTCTTTGCACTAAGTGTAAATAGTTATTTGATGCTATTTATACTTATGCAAATAGTGGCAGATACTATTTGCACCTCAGTGTATTGTAGTATTTCATAAAACAGCATGCAATAATAAGATATTCAATGTACATGATTATATTCATTACAATCTTAAATGGATGTTGCCTTACAAGGACATTACTTGTCCCAATCCTTAAAGCCCTCCCCTACACCTACCCCTACCCAATAAACAATTTATTTCCACTATTAAATACCTGTTAAGCACTTTATTTCCACTTTTTGAAAACTTTCCTCATTTTTAACATAAACGCCTCTCCTAGCTGATATGCGATAGGAAAAGGGAGAAGAATGAGTTTAGAAAAAGGCAGAATCTAACTTGAGTCAGTCGTATCAAAAGCTAATGCACCCACCTTACCCTCTACACCACTGCTCCTGTTAACAACAGGATTTCTTTTGTAATTTTCCTGGCTCAATCAGACAATGGTGGGTCTGGTTAGTGTAAATAGCTTCTGCAAACAAGGCAGGCTCACTTGGTGTAAATTGTCACTCCGTAAAAATATACCAATTTAATGCACATTTATACTTGGTAAAAACTAATGGAATTAATGTACTACAAATGCAATTTTGCTCTGACAAGGTCTTGAAATTCTTCATAGCATACCAAAATTAGTTGTTTGAAAGATGAAGACTTTCTTTGCTAATCACTGTTTCCAGGGTTGATATTCCTGTTCCAATAGCCATGCGAGGTTGCAATTATCTCAGACAACTAGACAACAAACAACAGACAATCCAGCTATTCTAATTAAACTTGCACATGCATTTAAAAAGATCAAATTAGCTAGTTTTAATTAGAAGTAATGTATGGAAAAGCTGCCCAGCTTTCCAAAAGAAACATCACTTTTAATTAGAAATACATGTTCCAGTTTAGGCATATACACAACTTCCTGCTTGGAAACAGAACGTAAAACACAAAAAGTTTTGTTCAAAATATTCAACATGAGGCATGGATCGCCTGCTTTGTTCAATTACAGCCACGGCTGAAAAAAAAAGAGGAAAAAAAAAACTGGCATTAGAGCTTTTGTTATTAACTCGCGGCTGCCAGGTTTCCGTATAGTCTGAGGGAAAAAAATCCCCACCTAACAGTTATCACAAGCTCCCTGCTCCCGCAAACCCGTCCAATCCCAGTCACTCGGTATTGTTATTCAGGAAAGGAAATCAATATACCATGCCAGGACTGGATAATTGAATAACACAGAAAAAGAAAGGTTCTTTCAGTCTCATATTTGTGAAAAAGCTCAAAAGTGAGAAGATTAGACTTACAAAGAGTGGCTCGGGTCCATGTGGAAGTTCACTTGATCACGTCTCCTTTTTGCACATGAATGTGAGATAAGGACGAGGCATCTATGCATCTAAATGCATTGTTAATTTCAGACAGTTTTATTAGGCAATTCTCAACCTAATGTAATGTTTAGACATTGTGTTTGCTTAAAGAGCTTGCATATGCTCAGGAACCTGCTGCAGATTACAGACAGCTAATGGAAGCCTGTTGTAAACATCTCACTGCTGTTATCTTCAGCTCACTCTCTCCATATGTGAAGTGAAATAAAGTCATTCAAGTAAGCTCTGAGGCTCTCAAAGGAAAACCTGTACTTTCTCACCTATATCCGCTCTGCGTGTCCACACAGACTCCTCCGTTGTGGCAGGGGTTTCTAGGATAGACAGAGCAGCTCTGGTGGAGGTGTTCACGTGCTGAGCAGCTGCAGACAGCTGTGGCTTCCACAGTCACTGACACTAGAGCCATGCTGCCTGAGTCGACAACCGCTGGCTTGTCAGTTATGCTAAGGTGGCTGGTGCAGCCCCCTCCTCCCCGACAGTCAGCATCCACACACTCATCTATATGAACCTGAGTCACGTTGACTTGAAGAAATGATTGGAGCTGGATGGGAAGTGGAAATGGAAAGAGAGAGAGAAAGTAAGTCAATCACTTGAGAAAATACTCCCATAATGGTGAAAAAAAAAAAAAAAAAACAGAACTAAAAGAAAGAAAAGAATACATGTGACCAGCTCTATAATTTTGAGTCATTTTGACCCAGAAACAGATTTTGAGTTCCATGCACCTAATGAAATAATCAGGTTTCTACTCAAAACTGCTGCTGATATATTATAAAGTAAGGTCAGTTTGTTCGCAAGCTGTTTTTTCACTGACGTCTTTCCATGTGTGAAACTCTGGTTGATTGTGCGAGAGATGATACATTTCAATAAGTTCAATAAGTACTGCATTTTTGAACATACCTTCTGATAGTCATTCATGTTTATTTAATGCAATAACTAGCAGTAAGTGATGATCAGTTCACACTGAACTGAGGCAGATACACTGATGAAACCACATTAAAGAGCGTCAAAATGACATTTATTGTTTAAATTTCGGAATAATAATTGGTCGATTTAGTGAAAGTGACATGTGAAGGCCAAGCATGGTAACCCATACTCAGACTTTGTCCTCTGCATTTAACCCATCCAGTTAGTGCACACACATTAGGAGAAGTGAGTAGTGAACACACACACATACTGCAAACCGTGGACACATACACATGGAGCAGTGGGCAGCCATTTTTGCTATGGCACCTGGGGAGTGATTGGGGGTTAGGTGCTTTGCTCAAGGGCACCTCAGTCATTTCCTGCCAGTATTGAGACTCGAACCTGCAAACTTCGAGTTGCCAGCCTGACTCTCTAACCATTGGGCCATGATTTTATATTAGGTGTCCTCTGTTGCCATGTGCTTACATCAAAAAATGTTAGGTACGATGTGCTTTTTGTGTTCATGTTGTATTGCAAAACACTTTTTCTGCTAATGAGGAGGGATACAGGTAAGGTTAGGGGCTGGTTTGGTGGTAATGGGTAGGTTTAAAAGAGTTAAGATGTAAGGTGAGGGTCAACAGTGTAATTATAGATTGTATTAAAAAAAATAATTACAGCTGTAATTAGATGCAGGTATTTTTAAATATAACTGCAATATAAAAACATGTATGTACACGATAAGTGAACTGTACTTCTCATTGCAACTTTTGAATTTCCTTAGAGGCGTAAAAAGCGTTCAGAGAGCCTGTGCTTTTCCACAAGCACATAAACGTCATGCAGATACTCCAATGTCCACAGGAATGCCTCTCAACTTCCACACCATTTATTCAAATCCAACATCTGAAGTGGAGCAGTTTGCTCTGTGGTGGACTGAGCAGTCACACAGTGATTGACTTGTCCTCCACAAACCCATGTGGCCAGACACATTTAAGGGGAAATAGAGGGGTGAAGAAACAAGAGGTATCGAGAGACACAGACAGAGAGAAGATAGAGACAGATGTTCAAGGTGATAACTACTCCGAGATTAGCTGGGACCTATTTGCCGGGACACTATTCTGACTCGGATAGTAGCTCATGGAGAGGTATTTTCTACACAGCCGCTGTGGCAGAGGGCTGTGGGTGATTGATGATGCTGTTTATGTTGATTTTGTTGTTTATGTGTGATCTGAGGGGAAACTCTGAGGGTGCACAGAGATATGGAGCAATGCGCACAACAGGGGCGGTGAGGCAGAAACTGTGGAAGCAGTGTTAGGCTGCAGAAAGGGGTTTATTATAAATGAAGATTAACATAAAATCTTAAAAGGAGAAATTACATGTACAAGGGGGGTATGTGTTAGAACTGAAGGTTGCAGTGCTGACCTGAGTGTCCTGCAGACATTCTGAGGAAAAGGCAGGTATTCTTTCTTTCTCTGCTGCAGGTTGGTGCAATATGCTGATATTGATGATAACTGATATTTAAAAAATGGGTAACACTTTACAATAAGGTTCATTAGTTAACATTAGTTAACTACATTAGTTAACTTGAACTAATAATGAACTGCAAATCTACAGCATTTATTAATCTTTGTTAATGTTAATTTCAACATTTACTAATACATTATTAAAATCTTGTTAACATTAGTTAATGCACAGTGAACTAACATGAACAAACAATGAACAACTGTATTTTCATTAACTAACGTTAACGAAGATTAACAAATACAGTAACAAATGTATTGCTCATGGTTAGTTCATATTAGTTAATACATTAACTAATGTTTAACAAATGAACCTTATTGTAAAGTGTTACCAAAAAATGAAATATTGATATTTTAATACTACACATAAAATAATATCATAAATGATCCCTAACGCTTGTTGCCACCCATCATAAAATTGAATAAAAAGTTAGCTCACTAGTGTGGGAGTTTTTTGAAACGTCAGGATGCAAGACACCCTAGACTGCAGAGCTGATCAACAGTAAGTTATTTTTGTATACTTTTGTACAGCTGGTTACAAACTTTTATACAGCTGGTTTCTCTGGTTTTTTTCTGCCTCCGCTGGTTTTTTTCTGCCTCCCTATTTTGAGTGTGATTCATTGGCCAAAAAGGAGAAAACACAAAATAAACACCTAAAGATAAATTATACTAATAGCATTGTTAATACTTTTCCCCAAAATTTCTATACAGTAGATATTATGATAATATCATTATCGTCAATTCTTTTGTCCATGATAATCATATAGTGAAAATCTGATAGTGTTAAGGTGATGATACATGGGGCAGCTTTTTGAGCAATGTTGCTTGGGCACTTTCCCATTGAGAATGAGTAACAAATTTCTATCTGGATACTTTAGATAGGTCATGGGCAATTTTTTGAGATCCTCCAATCAGAATGCTAGCAGCCGATCACGTGACCAGCTTGGAGATTTCAGAAAAAAAAAAATCAAACAAGATGGCGGCCTCTCAGTGGCAGAGGAATGAAGAAAAGTAGAGTGAACTTATATCTTTTTACACTTTTAAGTTGTCATGTATCAACCAAAAACAGGGAATTTACCTCATTTAATGATTAATTAAACTATTAGTGTTTTTAGGAATAGTAAAAAGACATGTTCTGTTTAACATCTGCAGTGGCGTAAGCTGTAGGGAGTATGGCATGTGAAAGTAGCTTTTGACATGATCGATCTGAGTTCGAATCCGCCTTTTGCCAAACTCGCTCTTCTCGCTTTTCCTATCACAAATCAGATTGGAAAGGCATTTATATTTAATAAAAATGAAGAAAATATTTCAAAAGTTGAAATAAAGTGCCTAACAAGTGTTTATAATCAAGTATTTATTGGGTTGGCAATAGATTTGCTCCTTTCTAATTGGTTGCGGCCAACTGTCCGTTGCCCTAATTAGTTGCCCTGTGTCTCACCAGGTTGCCCGTTGACGGCAACATTGCTCAAAAAGTTGCCCTGTGTATCATCACCTTGACTGCTCTAGTTGGCACTCATAGCCCCTCCTTTTCTTTTTGCACAAACTTTGTGTATGCACATGGGGCGAGATGGGTATACTGAGGAGAGGTTCATTCAGCATTTAATGGCACCATTAACTTCAGATGCATCTCATCACACTCTGCCTGCCAGGTCTGGTACTGTGCCACTCCTCTCGTATGCCTGTTCCAATTGGGTGCCCAGATTAGGGTGGCATTCAAAGGGATGGGGGCAGCGCAAACATAAAAAGAGCTGGTCACTCTGTGACAGCGTTCATATGTAATGTGGACATGCACATTTTATTTTTGTTAGTTATTAACAAAATAACTTTAAAATTACAAAATATTAACAAAATAATGATTTTAAAATTAAGGCCATCGTGATAAGGCACTAGTTATTTTATGGTTGACAGCCAATCAATGGCCAATATTAATACAAACAAACAAACAAATAAAAATCCCAATTTTCAAATGCTAGGTATCAACTGATATATACAAAATTAAATAATTACTGTAACTAAGTGAACATCCAATATCCAACATCCAATCTGGGCTGCTTTATTGCTGAAAACCAATATGGTGACAAGATAACGTACATCCCTATAAATCAGAGGAGAAAGCAGAGGAAAAAGCAGGATACATAAGCTCCTGCACCTCAAATATTAAAGAGACACTTTTTCCTGTTATTGTTCTTAATTGTTCCATGTTTCTGGGCCACTTAAAGTACAACCAATAATGTGTAGTTTTAAACATATAATCAAAATCAGTGTGATTTCTCATTGAATTTCCTTAACCGACCTTTAATGGTTCGAGTGTCCATGTGCATCTCAAGTTTGTGCCTGACTGACTGCAGATACTAATCAAGCACTTAACTGCACTGCAGAGTCCCTGTGGATCAGATCCAGGAGTTGTTTTCAAGACACACACAAACACACACATACGCATTTGAAGCTGCAGAGCGTAGAGATGCCTGGTGTTAAACATTCACCCACACACACACTTGACTCTCTCTCCTTCTCTTCTCATGGTTCTGGGTCTTTACAGACACACACATGCACACACAATGTGGATCCTCAACAGAGCATTCAGGTCTGACTCCCACGTTCACGCCTGCTTGAGGAGGTGATTTGCATGTATTACCTCGGACGTTAAACACTGCAACATTGAGGTTTCGCATTTCATTTTGCACTCACAGACAACTAATAAACCATTAGTTTATATGAGCGAGTTAGGCTCATGTAACAGGAGCCTACACAGTAGAGAAGATACACCCACTCCCTCATCTAATCCTTCTTCTGGATGCTCTCATTTCTCTTTCTCGCTCTCTGTTTATTTTTTTCTCCCTCTCCATATTCCTGGAGGAGAGCGTGGAATTTCTTCCCCATCTCCTGCTCACTGGTACTGTCAGCTCATTTCTCAGAGGCCCTCTGAGGTGCCCATCGGGACTGAAACTACAATACCCAGAATTCCCTGAGGGAAACTGTTCCACAGAGGCTCAATGATAGCACAGGAGGACACCCAAGAGATATACAAAGCAGGATCTGCATACACACATAAACGGACAAACCGGTAGGAGGGCTGGAGCTTATTTTGTGCTCCTTGCTCACAGGCACTAACCTTCTATTGGACCAGTGGCCTTTTCATGTTTCTGTTGTATTATTCAAAACACTGTACGCTTTTTAAACATTTGATTTGCGAAGAAGGAGTTCAACAACCGCCAAAGGGTGTTTTGGTGAGTGAGCAAAAGGCATGGTGAGGTGTAGAACCGATCCACATGATACCGTCGCACATGACTGAGCTTTTCTTTCAAAAGGAAAAACTAGAGGTTTTCTTGTGCCAAAGCAAACCTGAAAGAGCCAGCATTCACATAAAAGAACGGAGACGGGATCGATGGGAGGTGCTGTGCCACATAGCACTTAAAGTTGCAGCAAACCAAGTAGTAATTTCAAAATTATTCTGAGAGAAAAAAAAAATTAGCAAAACAAAAGAAATAGTGTGGGTGTGCGCGAGTCAACAATTGCCTGAATAAAGTCGAAACAAAAGGGCAGAGGCAAAACGCACTGCCTTCGTGTTTGATATGTAATTACGAAGATTTCTGCAAAAGCTGAAGTGATGAGATGTGTTTTTGAGAAAGGCCAGTGTGAAATGGCTCTGACAGCGAAGATCCAGCTGAAAGCTTTAAAATAATTGTATTTCCACTCCTTTATATTGTGAACTCAAATAGAGCGAGAGATTCAATGGCATCCGATTAAATGTAGAGAATGGCTCTAATTGTTCTTTGTTCATCTTCACTGGTTCCTTCTGCATTTTGACCTGCTCACTATAGGTGCTCTATTTCTAGAACGTGCCGTGTATGTTTATTCTGAGAGGTAAATCTTATGAGAACGATTTTTTTTTTTTCTGCAAATGTGCTTTAGTTTAGTCCGCTAAAGCTCTAAATGCAAGCTTTGCATTTGAACTGATTCGCCCTCCAATTTCACAACAAATAACAAGCTTCCGTGAAAAGTTTTTCTTCCTCCCGTGCTTTTTTTCCCTGTTTATCATTGACTCCTAGTCTTTCATCAGGACTCACTATCACCACAGGGAGATTTGATTCTGGTTTTCAAGCTTGACGCAACAGTGTGTGTTTTTGTGAAGCGTCTGACACTTCACAGGGTGTCACTTCAGTTGTGTGTATTGCAGAAGGGGTGTTAGGGGGCGAGATAGAAGGGCACACCCCTGGGAGATGAGCAGTGTGCTCCGAAAATCCGCTTCCCCCATCCTAGCATTGCCGCGGGGGAATCCTGAGCTCTTCAAAGTGTGTGTTGTGGCAGCAGGGGAGTGAGGTGAAAAGCAAGGGGAAGAGAGAAGAGTACTGGAGATCACGGCAGTGTATTAAGAATCATTTAAAAGTTACAGACGTGAGAAGGGCTCCTCTCTGTCTCTCTCCTGCTGTTTTCACTCGTTTCTTCCAGCCCTCTTGTAAGTCAACATCACACGCCCTACTCGACACATCCGACATGCAGCAAATGCAGCTGCCATACCAGCCAAAAATAGAAAAACGCAATTACATCAGATTCAGAGGCAATAGTTCTGTGTGTGAACATGAACTGGCTGTTCTCTCTAATCTCTCTGGAAACCCTGACAATGCACGTACCTTTACCGCGGCAATTTTCATTTCTCTATTCCTTGTCTTGGAATCTCTCCAATTACTATGGGTGGAGACCCGTAACTTACTTTCCATATCAGTGAGTTCATCTATAATTAACTCCCTAAATTTTCACTTTCCTTTCCCACTACTTCTAGCTCTGAATAATGGAATGAGTCAAATGGGAGGGAAGCAAATGAGAAAGAGAATAAGGGAAAGTTTTGAGTAGTTTTTCCAGAGGATTAGAATTCCAATCATTAATAACCTCTAGCCTCCATCAGTACTACTTTCACCATCTCAGCTCACTATTTCCAAGCCATTCCCAAGCCTCTTTACACCATGTAATTAGTTCTGATCATTGATTTTGCGTAGGAGACTGATGCATTTAGATCTGTTGAATGTTTTCAATCCACATCATAGCTCCTTTACTTTTAGCTGTGTCTTTTCTAAGAAGGAAATGTATAAGTGAAAAGAGAGCCAGAGAGAGTCAGAGGTGACTCTTTAGGCTCGATTGAAAAGGTACAAAGATGGACGGGTTAATACATCAAGTTTAATTTTGTTATGAATAAGTAAAAGCAAAAGTAATTTGTGTTAAAGCTTTCAGTTATTCTACATTGAAGTGTGCATGCATTTAGAGTGATTCCTAAGTTAATTACAAAGTCAAATGTGGCTATATCCATATCAAAGTGCTTCCGACAAGCCTTACTTTTTGTTTATGAGCTGCAAGATATCCATGTACTCGCTCAGCCCTGAGGAACGGCACGCTGTGAACAGAGAACCTCACATCCAGAGTCCTGTCCCGCACCTCCACCAGACTGAAAATGTTGACGTTGTCTGCCCCCACCGACAGCATGTCTGACAGGAAGTCGCCTAGCAGCTCGTACCTGCTCTTCAGATTGCCACGACGTTCCATGAACTCTGAGGCGGAGATGTCTGTCAGAGACACAAACATACAAATGCACAAAACATAAGGACAACAGAACCGTATAAATTTGAACTAAACTACAAGAACTCCAGAGCATGGGGGAAAAAAAACAGCACCATTTTAATACAGCGCAGAACTGAGATGCAGAGCTCATGAAAAATGCATGGTCACGTTTTTCCCTCGTCAACACATCTCCTCGTCATTAAGTGAGGTTAGTGCCTGTCAGTAGCTGTTCGCACAAACTCCAGCTGACATGCCATGTCAAAAAGTCTGGGGCAAGTCTTTGTCACCATGGTAACGGGTGCCTGTGCTTTACGGTCACGGTTCTAGGCACGTTATGATGAAGCGGGCCATGTCCTCTGAGTGTTGTAGGCAAATTGTGACACTTCAGCAACCATATGACCATCGATTTTCCTGTGCTGGAGGTGTGCTTTCTTTCTAACACCCAAAGGACTATTCTAATTGGGATGCTTAGCCTAAAGTTTGGGACTGTGAGGGTGGTTGAACGGTGGCCTCAGGGGAGGTGTTACACTAACTGAGAGAGATCCTGAGCTCAGTCAGTCCCGAGGCTGAGTCAGCGTCCCTTGGGGCCAGTGCTGGAGAGTGGCAGGCATGTCATAACTCTCACTGACACTTCACAACTCACAAAGGCAGAGGGGCATGTTTGAGAAAATTGGGGGCGATTTCCCCGGTTTAATCATAACAGTGACATGGAAAGATGGATTTGGACTCGCTGTCAGTGACTTTACTCTGTGACCCCTCACCCTTAGGAAACCATTAAAAACATAGGAGGTTATGTTGTGGGTATAAACGGGCAACAAAAAAGTAGTTCAGAATACATGTGTGTGTTAGGTTCAGTTGTGTGATCTTATATGAACCTCAGAGGAGACAGCAAATAAAAATGAAGGATGAAATTACAGTCAGTTCAATATATATTGTGGTGTTTTTAAGTAATGTTTGTGTCTTTTCTTCTTACAGCCCTATATCCTCCCTCTGACGGCAGTCGTTCAGTTCACTGTGCGCATAGACCTGAACATCCTCGAAAATAATCATTAGTGCTTGAAGAGTGTCAATCATGGAGCTTTAGGTGGGGGCAAGGAAGGAAACTGTGATTAGCTTTGGGGGATGCAGGAAGGGTGGCTGTCTGCTCCCATCAGGAGCTGTGTGTGAAGAGGAGACTCATCATGACAGCTGGGAACAACCTCACACCTGGCTTTGATCCAAGCCTAGATCAAAACTGCTCCCCTTCCCACGGGCATTAGGCAATGGATGTGCTTACCACCTTTTCTAGATGTTACACACACACGCACACACACACACTCCTAAACTCAAAAATATACAGGGGACAGCAGGGATATATGAAAATATATATAATGTTCTTCACAAACAGGGTACAAGATAAAAAACTCGCTCACTGTTTTTGGTCAATTAATGGAGATGCTAATCCTATAGAAAATGCCGATCATCAACCACAGGAAGTAAAACAATTTTTTTATAAGCGGTTTATTTTTATGAGAAAATTCTGTAATTTTCTAGCAATAACCATTAAACAAACATCAAAATTTGGACAACTCATATTCATTTATCTATCTATCTATCTACAGTATCTCACAGACATGAGTACACCCCTCACATTTTTGTAAATATTTTACTATATCTTTTCATGTGACAACACTGAAGAAATGACACTTTGCTACAAGTGAAGTAGTGAGTGTACAGCTTGTATAACAGTGTAAATTTGCTGTCCCCTCAAAATAACTCAACACACAGCCATTAATGTCTAAACCACTGGCCACAAAAGTGAGTACACCCCTAAGTGAAAATGTCAATATTTTGTGTGGCCACCATTATTTTCCAGCACTGCCTTAACCCTCTTGGGCATGGAGTTCACCAGAGCTTCACAGGTTGCCACTGGAGTCCTCTTCCACTCCTCCATGACGACATCACGGAGCTGGTGGATGTTAGAGGCCTTGCGCTCCTCCACCTTCCGTTTGAGGATGCCCCACAGATGCTCAATAGGATTTAGGTACCCTCAGCTTCTTTAACAAGGCAGTGGTCGTCTTGGAGGTGTTTTTGGGGTCGTTATCATGTTGGAATACTGCCCTGCAGCCCAGTTTCTGAAGGGAGGGGATCATGCTCTGCTTCAGTATGTCATAGTACATGTTGGCATTCATGGTTTCCTCAATGAACTGTAGCTCCCCCGTGCCGGCAGCACTCATGCAGCCCCAGACCATGACACTCCCACCACCATGCTTGACTGTAGGCAAGACACACTTTGTACTCCTCACCTGGTTGCCGCCACACACGCTTGACACCATCTGAACCAAATAAGTTTATCTTGGTCTCATCAGACCATAGGACATGGTTCCAGTAATCCATGTCCTTAGTCTGCTTGTCTTCAGCAAACTGTTTGCGGGCTTTCTTGTGCATCATCTTTAAAAGAGGCTTCCTTCTGGGACGACAGCCATGCGGACCAATTTAATGCAGTGTGCGGCGTATGGTCTGAGCACTGACAGGCTGACCCCCCACCCCTTCAACCTCTGCAGCAATGCTGGCAGCACTTATACGTCTATTTCCCAAACACAACCTCTGGATATGACGCTGAGCATGTGCACTCAACTTCTTTGGTCGACCATGGCAAGGCCTGTTCTGAGTGGAACCTGTCCTGTTAAACCGCTTTATGGTCTTGGCCACCGTGCTGCAGCTCAGTTTCAGGGTCTTGGCAATCTTCTTATAGCCTACGCCATCTTTATGTCGAGCAACAATTCTTTTTTTCAGATCCTCAGAGAGTTCTTTGCCATGAGGTGCCATGTTGAACTTCCAGTGACCAGTATAAGAGTGAGAGCGATAACACTAAATTTAACACACCTGCTCCCCATTCACACCTGACACCTTGTAACACTAACGAGTCACATGACACCGGGGAGAGAAAATGGCTAACTGGGCCCAATTTGGACATTTTTACTTAGGGGTGTACTCACTTTTGTGGCCAGCAGTTTAGATATTAATGGCTGTGTGTTGAGTTATTTATAATTCAAATTTACACTGTTATACAAGCTGTACACTCACTACTTTACATTGTAGCAAAGTGTCATTTCTTCAGTGTTGACACATGAAAAGATATAATAAAATATTTACAAAAATGTGAGGGGTGTACTCACTTCTGTGAGATACTGTATCTATCTATCTATCTATCTATTTGACAGTATTATTTGAGAAATATTATTACAATTAAAAATAACTTTTCTATTTGAATACATTTTAAAATTTAATTTATTTGTGCAATACAACGCTGAATTTTCAGCATCGTTACTCCAGTCTTCACTGTCACATGATCCGATTTTTGCAGCGCCGCATGGTCGAACAATCATTTCCACTAATGCTCAAAATCTGTATTTTTATAACAATTAAAACTCTATCCATGTAGTCGCAATGTTATATTGTGTCATGTTTATCAAAATAAAACTGATAAAAAAAAAGTAGACCCCACTACATTGGTATTTAAATAATATAGCCTTATGTTGAACTTTATTCTTGTACAAACAGATGCTGTATTAAGCAGTGCACGAAGTACAGAATTAAAATGTCTCTGAAACATCTGTGTATTTGACAAATATTGCATTTATTTCACTTCAGCCATGATAAAGTGCAAACACAGCGTGAGCGTCACTATGGGAAGCAGAAAGTGTCCGACTTCACGTCTCCAAGCGACTGGAAGCGGAACTCCGAAGCTTCCGATCGGTTACATCCAGCTGCAGCAATGTCGAACACACCTCATGTGTCTTGTTCTCATTGGTTTGTCTTGTCATGTAATAATCTGCTCTCTTTGTCATTGTCTCATTGTTTTATTGTTCACAGTTGTTCCTTGTTTAGTCATTTGTCCTTGTGCATGTTACCATTGTCTCTTGTCTAGCTTTGTTCCCTGTAACTGCTGTTTTGTGAGTTTTATGTCAAGTTATGTTCAAGTTTAGTCGTCACGTTCATGTGCTCATGTTCATGTTATAGCTCTGTCTATTTTGTATCACGTTAATCAACTGCACATGGGTTCACTTCAACATACATATATATAAATTTTTTTTTTTACACACACACACATCTCCGCTTAAATCAGAGGTTTAGCTGTGGCTTGGGGGAAATTGTGGTTTTCAATATGTCTTTATGAATAGGTGAGCTAATCCCACTGAAAGAATGCCAATATTTTCCCAATTTCTCTTTTTTATTGATACCACAAAGTCCCGTAGGGGTGGAAATCTCAGGGTTAGAGGATCAAAACATGAGACATTTTACATTTCTTAAAGATAAGTCCAAACTGGCTAAGCAGTCAGAAGCCTCAAAAGTTCAAACTCAAAAAGCTTTTAATGTTGCGTGTCCTGCAGAATGTGGGAGTTTGTGTGTGTGTGTGTGTGTGTGTGTGTGTGTGTGTGCACCCTGTTTGTGTACAGGCAAAGCAGATGTTATGGGAATAAGCTTGTGTGAGTTTGTGTGGACGTACTTGGTTATCTCCATGAGTTAGCACGAGTGTCTAAATAATTTCTCCACATACTTTCCCTCATATTCCACTTTACAATCGGTACACTTCCCAAGATTCACAGACCAAGCTATAATCTCAAAGAAGCAGCATTAAACAGGCCTTACGACTCTCTATTGCCTTCAACATTTGCTCCTGAAATGGGATTTCAAATGTCAAGGAGGCAGTAAATAGTACGAAAGTCGAACTTTCAGTTAGCCCAGAATTCAATGCATGTTGAGACAGTGCTCCAGGGAAATAAACATCTTCATAATAATTTTTACTTTAATACTGCCCTTACAAGTCTAGCTTATTTTTCTGAACACATTAAACATCATAAGGGCACTATTTATACATAATCACAATTATTTTACTAAAAACATTTCCAGATAAATCAATAATTGCAGTAATACAACTGAAAGTCCAATGAGGCACTGCATCACCAACGTGATGTAGCACTGCTATTTTGCTTTTTATCATTACTGTAAAAGCTGCCAAAAGGGTATGACAACATTCATATTCACTATAAAACTATGTTATATACAGTTGATCTAGCAATTATTAGTTTCTTTAAAGACTACCCTTTTATTTCAAACTTCTTGGGAAAACTATACCCTGGAGGGTTAATAGCAAATTGTAACTTTTATTTAGTTTAAAGACTAAACAGAAATGTGGGACAAATATCTAATTGCACAGTCTACAGCAGATTAAGTGATAAAACTATGAAAATGCAATAAAAACAAACTCAGATTGTTTTTTAATGCCACATATAATCTTGGTTCAATTAGGGATTGTCAGAGATTATAGATAAGGGAGGCATTTGCATACACGCTGTGGTTACAAGACATTTGTGAAGGTATTTGTGAAGTTACAATGAGCAGTAAACGGCTTGCTGTTGTTCCATGCCTGCAATAAATTCAGTTGAACTGCTGAAATCAAAGAAAAATCTCTTTATAGGCTTATGACTTTGCTATTGGCTTATATTTTATATTCTGTCTCTCTGTCTCCCATAAGGCCTTTTCCCCACTTTAATAGTCTTAAAACTACAAAATCCTCAGCTATAGTCCATTTCATTTCAGCTCAGTCTTGTTTTCATTAAAACGCTGGCTGTCGTAATGTCGCCAAAGTCAATATGCCCAAGAGTTTTACTGCCACAACATGGCACACAATCAACACAGATCCAGATTCCAGACCCAGACCATCAAACTATTTTAATGTCTTTGATTGAAATAAGCATTGGATACAGACTCGGCTTATGTCTCGACAGTGCTGTATACAGAGTGCCATTCATTATGAGTCAAATTAGTTTAAGAGCCTTTAAAATGAACTAAATTGGAAGTAGTATTTTATAGCTGCATTACTATATACATCTCCATTTGCATGTCTAAAATGCAAAAGAATAGTGGTACAATAGAGTAGTTAGGCTTCAGGCTTTAGTTCAGGCTGCATCAGAGGTGCAGTTGTCATGAAACTGAGCTTGCATCTTGTTTTTTGTTGACTGTGCATGAGTACCAAAGCGTAACAAAGCTTCTGTGCCTTTACAGTATCAAGGCGGCTATAGATAGTTCAACAGATGCAGAAAAGACAAGACCAATCACAATGCAATATGCAAATAAGTGCAAGAAGACAAATAACAATTCAGTATACATGTATTATGACACCATATGTAATGCTATGAATAAATATATCCTATGTATTCTATAGAGATTTGCAAACTTTAATCTTACTAAAAAAGAAAAGAAAAGGTGGTCACCAAAGGCTGAAATCGACACTACAGGCCCTATCATGCACCTGACGCAACGCCAGATGCAATGCAAGTGTTTTTTGTTAGTTTCAGCCCGACAGTTATCATTTTCACGTCCAGAGCTCACGTTGTTTAAATAGCAAATGCACTCGTGCCTCTCTGTTCACCCACTGGCGTGCTGGTCTGAAAACGAGGTGTGTTCAGGCGCATTGTTGGCGTGTTGCTATTTTGAGGCAACTGAAAACGACTGTGCCATTGACCAACTGAAACCTTGTCTAAAGTCAATGGCGCAGTATTTTTTTTTGTTATTTAATGGGCGCGTTAGTAATATGCACCTGTAGGCGGGTGCACAACGCACATACACTCTGCTCGTTGCACACAAAGGGACACGCAGCAGCAGCAGACAAACATACCAAATATTAAAAATAAAAGGATAACAATGTAAAAGATTATAATAATGTACATAGAGATAAAAATGCCTACATGTCATAATGGATAGTCATTGCATGTATCAGAATTACCTATTTGCAGTAATGACGAATGAAATTGGCTAATTATTTGACGAATCGTGGCAATACACACATGTATTTAAACTGACTCGTCCGGTTGAGGGTGTCTATATTCCGCCATGTAAATAGCAATCCGCCATGGTGCAAACGCACCTGGCTTTTAAAGGGAATGGGAGATGAGACTCTGATTGGTTTATTGCACGTTATGCCCAAAACACACCCATTACTCATTAAGAGACTAGGTACAACCAGAGATTGTATATTATAGGGAGATGAGAGAGTCTGTATCTCTTACCATTGGAGAAAGCGTAACGGCTCACTTAATCACGTGCAGCACCTCTCAGCCTATCGTGTAATGGCAGTGACATCAGTCGCAACATTCCCTAGTCTGCCTTCTCTTAAAACAATACATTTTTATCAAGCTAAAATCTACATACAGTTCCCAACGAAAGTATTGTTTAGTGTAAAACATGCTGAAGATTAGCAAACAGGCTGTCGATTAATTAAATGATTAGCTATTTCCCCACAAAAGCTGTTTAATCAGCATAGTGAAGCCTCTCATCCATTGACATCCATTCAAAAAACAGCCTCTGGTCTCATTCCCTGTGTACCGCCAAAGGCGGAGCGTTAGTATTAGCCGTTACGCTTTTTTGGCTAAAGGTTGCAGGCTTGCCTTCCAGTGGCTTTGGTACAACCCTTTTGGACCATGCGCCTGGCGTGCTGACCATTTTTTCTGTCATTAAACTAGCAAAAGTGGATTCGGACATGCCCTAAGTGCACCTGCGCCATGCGCTTAGATCGTTAAAATGGAGCCCTACATGTATTTCAAGCACTGATTAATGATCAGCTGAAATCTCTTTTCAAAGTCAAGAAGCACTATGACAATGATGTCACTATAGCTGAATATCACCTGTACCTGCTAATCTCAGAGAGGCCGAGTTGTAGATGGCATCGTCCCGTAGCTCTCTCACATTCACCTTCACGCTAGAGACAGCATCTGGCCACACCCCATCTGACACTCGCACCTGAAAGTCATAACTCCCAGGAGGGGCGTTCTCCTTTATGATCAGAAACCCTGTCCGCTTGTTCAGGATGAAATAACTGCAGGTAGGAAAAAAATAACAGGATTCAAATATTGATTGTCTGATCGGATACCTTTATCTTTTATTTTATCTGTAATATATATTTGTTACTGCTCTTTTTTTATACAAAATATATAACTCTAATATATTTTCATAGAAGACCTTGTAAAAACCAAACAGTCAATATAAAAACAATAAAAAAAAAGCCAATGTATAAAATGAACAGACCAACAAACACAATTCATTGTCATTTGAACTGTGGCTAGAATGAATGCATTTCAATAAATGGGTAAAGTAAAAGCTGAGAGATAATTCTGGGATATGGAATGGAAAAACCAAAGATTGAAAAACAGAGTGTGAATCCTTGGTTTATAAGGTTTTTCTTCTTTTAGCATATTGCAACAAATTGTGACTGGCAGATGAATTACACTGAAATATAGATTTCACTGTCCTCAAAATAAACCAATCTGAACTCAACGACTTTGTATAATTGAACAGCACAATTTATAAGTCCACTTCGGACCCCAACTTCACATAAACAAATACTTACACTTTAACTTGCTAAATGTACATATGCAAAGAAAATCTATAGGGAGCATGGAAGCACAAAAATTTCAGTTACAAGTTAAGACTAACACATTAAGCTTCAATTAAATCATTCATTTTTGTTCACATCTTTCCTAATGGAGTTTTGATCTGTATTCTCTCCTTTTTCTCTCTTTCTCAAAGACACGTGTGTTCTCACATTATGTTGTATATACTGAAGATTCTAAGAGAGCGAGGGTTCAGGCTCCTGTGTGCTCATAACATCTCAAGGCTGGCCCTGTCAGGATCATCTTATCATTGTATACGCCTCTCCAGTATAGCACACAACATCAATAGAGAAGAGCATGAGAGGAAGAGAGATGCTGGGATGTGAGAAAGAAGGGTTAGACATGGTGCTCATAGATCCCTTGACCCCTTTAAATAACACAAAGAGTGCAGGAAAAATATGTGAAAGGAAGGTGCTGGGAGATGTGTATAAACATGTTAACAAGGTGGAAGGGATGATGTAATAATGTGGACAGAAAAGAAAAGGAGAAAGTGGAGCAGAGAAGAAAAGTGGGGGAAAAAGGTCTCACCTCGGAACATGTCCCTCGAAGGCATATGTCTTGTTATCCCAATCATCTGGATCTGGTGAGTAAACTTTCCCCAGCACACTGGTTGGCATTCTCCCTGTCATTAAAAAAGGCAGTGTATCAAAACATTGCATGTGCAAATACACACACACACACACACACACACACACACACACGCACACACACTCACACACACGCACAGACACACGCACACAAACACGGGGGCTGTTGAGCACTTGATTCTGACTGCATTGACAATTATTCTAAGGTTCATTTATTTTCCAAAAGCCCAGGTCTGTTGACCGCATTACAGTTCCATGTCACTTTGCCAATTTATTTCAGTTATTTCAAAAAGGTCCTTACAACCTAGAAATAACAAATTAACCAAAACTCAAAAAGACACTGACCAAGCATATAAGTATGACAAACGACAGGATAAAAATGACAAAAAATCTCCATGCTTTTCCCACTGAAGTACCTTTTATTATCTATAGAAAGTACAATTTCTCTCTCTGCATGCACACAGATAGCGTACAGACACACACATGCACACAGATGGAAACATGCACACACACAGAAACTTGTTGTCAGTGCTGCAAAGTTTGCAACTGAAAAGCTATGACATTTCTCAATCGCTGCTTTTTGAAGCAGTTAAACTTTAGCAGAAAATTAGAAAAGACGTAGCTGCCAACCACTGTTAAGAGAGGCACAGACTCACACGCTTAATCTTTCTCTCTCTCTCTCTCTTTTTTTTTTTTTTTCTCATAGCATATCATTGGCTCAAGCCTCTATTACTAGCTCTAAAATAACATTTTGGAATTATCAACGGAGGCTTGGGATGTGATGCGTAAGAAATTAGTTCTACACACAAGAGTGTTTTAAGGACAAAGACCAAATGTCTTGAAATACAAAAAATAAACAATGTCCTGAGGTGTGGTCACCATGCTATTACAGAATAATTAGTATATGTAAAGACTGAGAACGATCCGTTCAGTTATTGAAAAATAATGCACACTTCACAATCACATCATGGCTGCATTACCACCTCAGGTGTGCATTATTTTTCAATAATTTAACTGCTTGTCATCAATTATTCCTTACATATACCATACTTTTAAAAGTAACTGAGCTGGATTGAATTATTTTATTAAGTAACACACTGTAAAAATATTTTTCAAAGTAAATAAAGCAAAGATTGAATATGTTTTACAAAAAAAAACAACAAAAAAAACCAATTCTGTTTAATTATTTGTTTTTTGTAATTGTTTGTGTAATTTACTGAGTGAAAATAGTTTCTACACATTTATTTGAAGTGCAGGTTAAAAGATGATTCTTTTGAAAACAACTTTGACTCCAGAGATGTACTGTGTCTAAATAACAACACTTGTTATACAAGCTTTTAACCTTCTCGCACAGTTGGTAGTCAAACAGTCTACTGGAAGTGATCGTTTTCAGGAAATTGACTTTGAGGTTAAACATTTTGCTGCTCTCTTTTCTTGTGTGTGCACAAGATAATTGAGGTTCACACACTTAGCAGATAGCTTGCAAACACTGATCTACATCAATTCTCAATCTTGAAGAATTTCAAGATTAGCCAACATTCTAATCATCAAAGACTCCTGAAAGAAATGTATCACAGTTTCTACAGGTAAGCAGCACAACTGTTTTCAACATTGACAATAATAATAATGTTTTTTGAGCCCAAATCAGCATAATAGAATGATTTCTGAAGGATCGTGTGACACAGAAGACTGGAGTAATGACTGCTGAAATATTCAGATTTGCATCACAGGAATAGATCAAATTTTAATATATATTAAAATGGAAAACAGATATTGTAATAATATTTAACAATATTGTTTTTGTTTTTTTATTTTATTTTTTTTATACTGTATTCTAATCAAATATCCAGCCTTGGTGAGCTTAAGAGACTTCTTTTAAAAAACATTTTAAAAATCTTACATACCCCAAACCTTTGAACAGTAGTGTATAAAATGAGTAAATAAACAAGGAACTGAACCATTTTTATACAACCATTTCCTCTGATAATATCCTCTCTCTCCTCCTGTAGGGTATTTCATATGGGAAACTTGATGGTGGATTCCACATAATTTTGAAGATACAACCTGTTCTTTAAAGATTTATTATATTCATGATAATTATCAGTGAAATAATATAACTATATTAAGAAATGCCCTGATTTATAAAAACAATCAAAAGCAATACAACCAATCAGGTCAATGAACAAACTACTGATATAACCGATGTCAAGAATTATAAACAATTTAAATTTGAACTCTATCAGTGATTTATTTAATTTTTTTTTTTTTTTTTTTTTAAACAATCGCTAGGACACATGTCTTAATATTATGGTCACTTTTTCAAAACTCGTCACACAGTTCTCCTTAACAAATCTCAACTTGCAGTGAATTTCACATTCATAAGGCACTAAAGCTACCAAAACACTTCATACATGTTTCAAATCAACTCATTCTTCCATAACATTAGCAAAGACTCTCACCCAACAAGCACATTTTGTCACTCATAAAACAACAACCTAAAAAAACACTATGCAGGTAGCATTAGGCAATATTTTCTTTTGTAAATTTTCTTTACAAAACAAGAATGACTCTCTACTGTTCAGAATTCACTGCAGTATATATTCCATGGTCCATGTCCCCTTTAGTATAGATGGCAGTGAAATTGAAAGACTAACATCTATGAAGATGTTCAGCTAGTTCTAATTGTTTTGATAGCATTTCATTTTTTAGGTTCGGAATATATTTCAATATGGTATTTCTGTAGAAATGTAGAAAACTGCTGTCCTTTTCAGTTTTGTATTATGTTATTTATTTGAACGGTAACACTTTATTTTAGGGCCTTTTAACTAGTTGCTTATTAGCATGCATATTACTAGAATATTGACTATTTATTAGTACTTGTAAAGCACATATTAATGCCTTATTCTGCATGACCTTATTCTACATTCTTAATCCTACCCAATACCTAAACTTAACAACTACCTTACTATTATTAAACAGTACATTTGGAGTTTATTGACGGAAATGTCGTAGTTAATAGTTTATATGTGTTCCCTATACTAAAGTGTTACCATTTGGACTTAAGTTTAACAGTTTTGAAAAGAGTATGTAAAATTGCAAACTGGCCTATAGGTACAGAGTTTTAGTGCTGATTGTGTCTAAGTGAGAAAAGAATTAATGCAATTTGAACATTTAAACATTAATGACTCTTTTATATGCTATTACATATTTCTGTCATGACAAATCTTAAAGTGTTTAGCATGGTAATGGAAATGACAATGTTGGTATGTTTGGTCTTGGCGGAACAGATCTGCTGCTGCTGCTGTTTATTATTTCTGCTGCTGCAGAGCAAGTACGGGACTTGCTACTGCCAATACATACACAACACGCTGCTGTGAGCAAGTAAGACATGCTGCTGCTGACCAATATAGCACACATGAATTACCCGTAGCAGATCTATACAGGTGGAGCTGGGGAAGGTGGAGGTTTTCTGAGAGCACGCTGCAACTGCTACAGCAAACGCTGACCAAGTATTTAAAAATAGAGCAGCAAGCTGATTTGCTACTGATACAGCAGGAACCAATCAGCTGTGCCCTATGTAGAATAATGTGATTGCAAGCAGATTGAGTTAAGGACCTATGAGCCTGCACCATCTAGAGTTTTATGACAGAACTTTGTATTTATAATGTTGGAGCCATTACCTCTGTGACAGTTGATGAACACTTTCTTCTGTCCAGCTGTGTGGGCGTGGTCATTCTCGTCACCAATGGTAATAGTGAGGGTGTTCGTGACGGTCTTTGGTGGATTGCCGCTGTCAGTCATGATGACGGGTAGTAGAAACTCTTTCTGTCTCTCTCTGTCGAAAGCTCTCAGAGCGGTGACAGTGGCCGTGTCATTACCATTATCCTGCAGGTGGAAATCATTGCTGTAACGATATTCCAGAGGCACAGTGAAAGAGAAGGGTGAGCCATTCTCCTGTGAATCTCGGTCCACAGCTATCAGTAATGTGGAGCTCTGGTTGAGCCGCACGACCTGTGGGCCTACAACATTCTCCCACACAACCGGTGCATATGCAGCCTCAAACTCAGGGCCATTGTCATTGACATCCAGCAGAGCCATCTGGATAGTTGCGGTGCCAGTCAAAGGTGGCGTGCCGTGGTCTGTTGCAAGTATAACCAAGTGATGCTGTGCTGCCGTTTCCCGGTCCAACTCGCTAGCCACAGTAACCTGTCCCGACTGGTCCACAGAAAACAGATGGTACGGATCAGACTCCGAAGCAATGCTATAAGTGATCTCGCGATTCAGCCCTGAGTCCAAATCGCTAGCAGCCACATTTGCGACAATAGTTCCTGGAGTGACATCCTCTCGTATAGCAGGAAGCTGTAGAAAGTGAGGAATGAAAACTGGCACATGGTCGTTGCAGTCTTCGACCTCTAGAGTGCAGTGCAGCAGGCTGGAGTACTGCATATCCTCCACTTTGATGGTGAGGTTGAAGTGTTGCTCGCCTGGTCTTTCGTAATCCAGACGCTTTTTTAAACGAAGGGTCCCGCGCTGCTCCTGTCGATGACTAACCATGTAAAACTTCTGTTCGGGATCTCCTGCCACCACGCTGAAGGTCAGCTGGCCATTCTCTCCAGCATCTGCATCTTCTGCAGCCAGCTCTATGACCGCTGTGTTGGGCTCACTGCTTTCAGGGATGCGAACAGAGCATGAGCGATCTAGGAAACGTGGTACGTGGTCATTAACATCTGTCACGTGTATCGTGGCAGTGGCTGTTCCTATCATACCTCCGCCATCTCGTGCTTCCACCACCAAGACATACGAGTCAGTCTGCTCCCTGTCCAGGCCAGACATTGCCACAGAAACCGTCCCAGTAGCGGGATTGATGCTGAACACATCTGCTCCGCTGTTAGCACCATTAAGGGCAGCGTTACCCACAATCCTATAGGCCAACACTGCGTTTTGTCCAACAGCCGCATCATCCAGATCTGTGGCTGTCATCTCCATGACGGAAGTGCCAAGTGGGGAGTTCTCAGCCACATCGCCATGGCAACTGTCTGGGGCACAAGCAAAAATAGGAGCGTTGTCGTTTATGTCCCACACGTTGATAATGACATCGGTGAATCCTGTTAGTCCCTCGCCACCCTCATCCGTGGCCAGTACCACAAAACGCCACACTGCCCGGGCCTCACGGTCTAATGTTCTCTGGGCATAAATCTTCCCCGTCACCTCATCAATGATGAACTCACTCTCAGCACCTTGGCCATGAAGGGAATATCTCAATGCCTCCTGGTCAGCATCTTTATCTGGGTCGGACGCTGTTACCTACAACATCAAAGAGAATATACAGTTTCATTCTGCAAACTCTAGCATAAGTTTTATATACAACTATCTATGTATCTATCGTCCATCTCTCCATCCATCCCTCCATCCCTCCATCAATCCATCCATCCACTGGCAAGTTAGGAGTGGTAATTCATGGAGAAATTCCAAACAACTCAGAATACTACAAATAATAATAATAAAACCCTTTAAATTCTCTCTTGACTAAAAAATAAATAAATAAAAAAAATAAAAAGTTATGAAATAAGACAACCTCAACAACTTTTGTATAAAAAGATTAAACATTCTGATTAAAAATGAGCCTCTCACATCTTTGGGCAAATAGAGTGATGTGACTAGCTGCAATTGAAACTTCTAATAATTAACTTTTTTGGACTTTAATAATAGTGAATGAACCTCAGGAGACTTTATTAAAATTAATTCAAAAGAACAAATCAATCACAGTTTTCACTATAATTATGAAACACAAAATAACCTGGCAAGGTAACATGAATGAGTGTTTGGCCAATTTATAATTAAGTGTTGTTGTATTCATTTATCAATAGAAGAATGCAGTAATTCACACGTCCATGACCTGTTTTTGTTACATCTAGAGAAGCACTAACATTTGTTTATTTTTTAAATTAATGAATAGGAACCAAAAAAAATTGGCTATTTTGAAATAACAAATATATGGTCTGAAAATGTAGTATGCTGATATATCAAAGAGAGAAATTAGAGACACTACCTGCAGCACAAAGACAGGAGAACCGTCCAGCTCCTCTGTCACGCTGCCATAGTATTCGTTCACAGAGAACACAGGTGCCTCATCGTTCTTATTCACGATGGTGACTATTACAGTAGCGTAATCTTCCCACTTCCCATCAGAGGCCAAGACGTGCAACTTATAGAGCTTGTTCTGTTCGTAATCCAGTGGCTGGGCGATGAAGATGGTTCCCACCTCAGGCTCCATGTCAAAAACACCTCCCACATTACCTGATGTAATCTGGTAGCGCAACTTGGCATTGGCACCTAAAGAAGAAGAGCAGTTAATGAAAGAGAAAACTACCTCATCTGGCCTGAATTAATTCTTAAGAGGAACAAAGCAAAGACACTGACACTGGTGTTAAGGCTACTGAACAAAAGGCTAAAAGACAGAAACTTCTAAAATTGTAAAAATAGTTTGTAAGAAAAACGGATTACAAGCTTTTTGCAGCAGGTGAACAAAAAATTGCTTCAATGGCCTTTAGAGGTTATTGTCAAGAGTAGTCTTGGAAACACGCCACCATGGAAGCACACACCAATAAACCTCAAACTAAGTGAAGATATGTCTACAATGAAGCATTCTCTTATTTCTCTAAACATTTTTTAACAATGGTTGATGAAAACATTCACTTATTTCTGAAACCTTGCTTTGTACTTCTTCATAGCTCTTGCCAGACATTCAGTCAAAGGTCCATTCAGCTCAAGCTGGGCTTTCTTTCTAAAACACTTAATTCTCAAACTCAAAAGAAAACATGGTGTTCAAGACTTACAGCTCAAAAAACCAGCCGCATATAGCTTAAACCTTTTTAATTCTGTCAATTCTGCCAAATTGTCCTCATTCTGCACTTTTGTGCATGTAACTCAGATTAATTTAATTTAATTCTAAAAAAAAAAAAAAAACATCAACAGCTTAGTTTGATTAAATAGAAAAAAGGCGAAAGAGTAATAAATATGTAATCTTCCCTAACTTTCATGTCATTCCAAACCTGTTTGACTTGCTTTTGCGAAACACACATACACAAACACATATTAGAATCCAGGCAATCTGTAATGTTTAGACTCTCTATTGCTCAAATGTCTTTGTGTTAACTGAATTTTCAGGTCAGAGTTCACTAGTTCACTAAACCTGAACTTTGGCAGGTTTCATTCACATGGGAATGAATGGAGGAGAATGGAGCACAAAGTAAAAACCACCTTAAAAGGGAAGAAATAATAAATGTTTGGATCCCCTGTGGAGCTCTGTTAATTAAACAGTGAAAGATGCAATGCCTGTGTTGTGTTTTGAGCACACTATTTTATTAAATTCTTTATTACTCCTTTGCTGTTATTTTGTATTTAGCACTCAAAGCTCATCTCTCTGATGTAGGTAATGAATGCAAAAAGACTTCATATAAACAAATAACCCGGCTAAGCAAACAGTGCAAAAATACTTCTGCTTAACAATCCTTCAGATCTGCTTGCAGTGTGTTTGGATATCCCTGCTGGTACGAGGTTAATGAATAGGGAACGACACATTAAGAGCCTTATCGCCATTTCATATCCACCATCTCGTGTTGCCTTGGGTACCTCTACAAAATTGCATTAGGGAATATTTGGCTTATTTGCGTTTTCTGTTAATGCACAGAATCAAGCATGGCTTCCTTATGAAAGCGCAGATGTACTCCGACGGCTCGCCAGCTTCCCGTGGCTCTGCTCCAGTGGCTGCGAGGGTTAAGTCAGAGCTGCAGTGAAGGTTGAAATCTATTCATCAGGGTAAAGCTTCATGTCCAGCCACTCCAGGTTGTATTATGATGAATGACTGATACAAGAATTCCCTTCCTCTCCCCTGCATCAAATCCATACCGAGGAGTGCAACGTGGATTCAACCGGACCACAGGGAATTACACGCTTCAGTAGTGCGTCTGTATACCAAGACAGGCTGGCTGATGAGTTATGTAGACTATCCTCTTTGTGCGTGTTTCTGGAGTGTGTGATAAAACAAAAATATTATCCTAGGCTTTTGCACTGCAACACATGAGGCTGGTTATCTTGGGAGCAGCATTTGTTATGTTCTCAGGGTATATTGATGAGGAACCAACTGTCTCTGTCTCTCATTCATGAGTGGTACAGATGTTATTTCACAAAGCAGAAGAATATTGAGAGCCACAGCCTGGAGACAAACTCGAGCTCATGGGAACATGTTCTAACTGTGTTTCATTAATGTCGCCGTGTACTAGCCAAACCCTGTAAGAGGTTTAGTACGCACTAATGTAGTCCAACTGCAGAAACACTGTAAATATTGAAAGAATATTTGCTTTTTCATTTGATCTTCCAAATGTTTTTTTTTTGTTGTTGTTGTTTAATCATTTGAATTAACTTTTTTTTCCTGAAATTAAATATATAATAATATAATAAAAATGTCTAATTTTCCTCTTAATTAATTATATTGTTATTTTTTATTGTTAAATTATGAGGAAAATTAGACATTTTTATTATAAATTTCCCTCATACCAGGCTTGGACTGGTATGAGGGAGCACTGGGAGAATTATTATATTATTATTATTATTATTTTATATTATTGCCTGCCCATTATACAAAAGTGATCATTTCTGAATTCGGCATTTGATAATAAATCGATAATAAATCATGAATCTGTTAGTCTCCACTAGCAACAATTCGGTTCACGTCTGCTCTGCACCTCCTCCAGTCAAAACGGTTTCGAACAGAGTAATCAATGCGAGGGACTCGAAGATGGAGAAAGCAGTCAGGTGGAGCAGAGAAAGTCTCCAAGAACAAGCAGCAAAATTACTGACCTGTTCAAGCTTCAAGTGCAGGTCAGTTTCATCTGTAAATAGGCTATTCCTACTTTTTTTGTCTTCGTTAACTTACCAAAGTATTAAACTGCTGGCAAATGTTAGCAGTAGCACCTATTACTATCGTCACTCAAAATACTGAATGAAAAAGAACATCATTATTATCTATTATAAAGTTACATTAGCAATTTAGCAGTTAAATATTCACATCAGGAAGCTAGTGCAGACAACAACACAAAAATATGAGTCATCATAATAATAAAATAACATGTTCGGTATTAGAATTTTTCTAAAAATATATTGTCATGATGTAGTTATTGTACTAATTTTGACATTAGGCAGTTTAGAAAATTTGTATGAATTTGTAATACATTTGTATGAAATATAGTTTTGTTTAGTCATTCTGAGATGAAAAACAACATCCATCAACAAATTGTCCTAATGTAATATTTTGATGAATTTAGATTCCATGCAATCAATTTTTTTTTTTTTTTTTTTTTTTTCTTGCAACAAGTTGGAGACAGTTCTGTTCATGACAGCTGGACTGGTGAAGAAGTGACAGGTACAAAAAAAAAGTACACACAAAAAGGGAGATACAGAGCGATATCAGGGAAAATAAAGAAAAGGAAAGGGGAAATGAAGTGAAGGTGCAGTTCAAGAGACAACCTTTAATTATTTTGCACAGCCCCAGTCTAAGGATTTAGACATTTTTTATGTGATGGCCATACAAAAAATAGGGTTATCTGTGGTTTCAAAATTTGTTATGGGTGCATATAATGGCCTGGATAAGTGTGAGATTTCCTGGCCTGAAATCGTGTCCGGCCCTGTCTCATACTTTGCAGAAAATGTATCCATTAGGTGTTGAAGATCACACCTGAGCTGTGATGTCAGGTTCTCAAATCTACAGTAAGTTTCACCTCGAGTCAACACTCCATATTTCCCACTTCCGTCTACAAATGAGCATATTATTCTACCCATGAGCCAATGCCCATCCTCATCTTCACCTACCTTCATCTTCATCATTAGCGCTGACTGTGAGGACGGTGGAGCCCACGTCAGCATCCTCATCCACGTCGACTTCATATACAGACTGTGCAAACACAGGCTTGTTATCGTTCACGTCGCTGATGAAAATACGCACATACGCCGTATCTGACGAGAGAAAAACAAAACACATACAAGATTAGCAATCTGTGTTCGGACACTCTTATCTTTCCTTGTCATCTTTCTTACATTGAAGTGTTTGCCTCCCTCGTTTCCCATTTCTCTCTCTCTCTCCTCCCTCCCATCTTTGTAAATATCTGCCATTTATAATTCCATCATGTTCCGGTTTCATTTGTCTCATTCATTTTCTGTTCATCTTCATCTCTCCATCTTCCTTTCATGTGTTCTACGTTATATCTGAAGTAAGAACCCTGGGGGTTCTGTGTTTACTGAATGCAGGCAAGTGAAATTTGTGATGCTTGCCCCATTTAAATGAGCTCTATGTGATATAATTATGAGAAGACACATCAATTACAATCTGCTGCTGAAGATAAGAGCAGTTATAGGGATAGTTCACCCAAAAATGAAAATGCGGAGGCTCTTTGCATTAGCGTAGTTTATTGTAGTAGTACAATATAAAAAGTATGGAATAATAACATACTGAGTATATATACTGCATTGATTAAAATCATATATGGTTAAATGGCTGCCTTATTGGGACATTGCTTGTCCCTATCCCCAAAGGCCACCCCATACACCTACCTTTTAAAGGGTTAGTTCACCCAAAAATGACAATTCTGTTATTAATTACTTTGGCAGTTTGATACACAGTCCGAACCACTGATTCGAAACAAAAGATTCGTAAAGCTTTGAAGCTTCATGAAGCAGTATTTTGAAATCGCCCATCACTAGATATTGTTGAATAAAGTCGTTGTTTTGTTTTTTTGGCTCACAAAAAACATTCTCATCGCTTCATAACATTAAGGTTGAACCACTGTAGTCACATGAACTGTTTTAAATACGTCTTTAGTAGCTTTCTGGGAATCTGAAAGTGTTAATTATCTTGCTGGCAATGGAGGCCTCTCTGAGCCATTGGATTTCATCAAAAATATCTTAATTTGTGTTCCGAAGATGAATGAAGGTTCATCTTCGCACTGTCTGAGTTACATAATTTTCCATGCACTGTTTGCGAGCAGCCCAATTTTTGTGTACGTGCGGGTGGGGCGCGTACAACAGCGCATGTGCTTGTGACTTGAGCGCTTGAAAACAAAGTCCTCTAGATAGTGCGCGCACGCCAAACGGATGTTTCTGCACTCACAGCCAAAGGAGTATACTTTGAAAGGCTTGCACGCTCAACTGTGCGCGAGATGGAGCGGAACATGGAAAATGAAGTATACCCAGGCCTTTAACCATATTGAACCTGCTGATACGTCCTTGAAACTCTAGGAAGGGAGCCACATTTCTGAGCGTATTAATATCGTATCAATATCAGCTGCATGTGTTGTGAATTTGCCAGTTGGCCCAATGCGAGCACATTTTTCAATTACAGGCACTTTATTTCCACTTTTTGAATATTTTCTTCATTTTTTATTTAAAATAAACACCACTCCAAGCTGATATGAAATGGGAAAAGGGAGAATTGGATCTGAAAAATACAGATTCGAACTTGGGTTTCGAAGTTCCGTCATCATTTACTCACTCTCACGTTGTTCTGAACCTGAATGACTATATTTCTTCTGTGAAACACAAAAGAAAATATTTTGAAGAATGTTGGCCATCAAACATTTCTGGTAACTGTTCAGTCATAATGTATGGACAAACAAACAAAAAAACAGACATGTCAAAATATCTTCTTTTATGTTCCACAGAAGGAAGAAAGTCATACAGGTTTAGAAAGACATGGACAATTTTCATTTTTGGGTGAACTACCCCTTGCATACAACTGTAATGAAACACACAGAAGAATTTACACAAACAAACAAACAAACAAACATGCAGTGACCTTTTCAAAACCTTCAGTTCAGTCAGGGCTGTGAGGCAGATAAACTCGTAGATAAAGTGTCTGATTCGAGTCTTGATCCTGCTCTCTTTCTGACATGTTATGTTGTGTAAAAAGAGCACAGCATACGCTTAGCTGCCACTCTGTGACAGGTTGGCATGTTGTTCAGAGCTCCACCATAAAGACATGGTCATGTTTTCACTTCACAAATGTAGAGGCACAACTTTCTGCTCAAACAACACTTGTGTTTCTGTTTGTGTGTGTGTCTGTTTTTCCTTGTCACATGGATATTTTTGAAAGAATCTTAGTACAATTAGCATTCATGTGTTTCTGTGTAATTATGTGTTTGTGTACATGTGACTCTGCTCATCAACACACTGTCTCCTACGTGCTCAACCATATTTGACACTGCCACAGTGATAATTTGATAATCTACATTTGTGTATCTCACTAGAGTTGTAAGTGTGTTGGAGCTCATGTCTTTCCCCCCTATTTGGAGTGCAAGACAAACTGTGAGCAGACAGACAGCAGAGGAGGATAGATAGTACTGGAGCAGACTCCTTTCTCTCTAAGACTGTCTCTGCAGCTTCCTGATGTCTAACCCTCCCCTTTGGCACCTTCATCAACATTTAAACCAGCAAGAATGTCACACACATGATTTTCTTTTTTCTTTTTTCTAGCTGACTTCAAGTGTTACAGAGTTATTTAGGCAAAGCAAAGACGCTGTTAATAATCCATACAATGAATGAAAAATACATTTCTGTGAGACTCTGGCTAGCCCTGTGGTCTAACAAATCCAATCAAACTGTTAAGCTGTCTATATTAAAGGAGGATTATGCAATGCAATATTTTATGCTGCTAATGGAAATATTCCCCTGAACTTTAGATCCCCCTTAGCTCTGTATTGTGAAGTCCTACAAACCCACTGGCTACATTCAAACAGTCAGTGTTTGAGATTGACAGATGTAATGAATCTCAATTTCTTTTTTTATTGATAGCAGCAGTCACCATTGTGGCAGTGACAAAAGTAAATATCAAATATGGTCTGCTCAGTTGTACAATGTGGATATCATAACCAAGCTGTATGAGTTTAGGAGTCTAAAACAGACTAACATCGTGACTGCAAAATTGATATTGCAGCCTGGTCTCATTATTAATTTGTAGGTATTAATACGTAACATTTTTGTACGTTTTTGTGGACAGATGCTGAAATGACAATTTTAGTAACAATATAGCATTAAAAAGAAATTTTGAGCCATGAATCCCATCTGATGAAGATCGCTGAATAAAGGGTGTTCCTTACAATTGTATGAATTCTAAAGATTTGGCATGAATAAAATTAATTACTTTTGTGAATTTATGTTGCATTTTTTGTGTATATTATGGTTCTATAGTCAATCACAGCATAAGACTATACTGAAAAAATGCCTTTTGTGTCCCATCCTTTAAAACGAGTTGGCAGCAGAAGTCACACAGAACAGAGCGAAATGTTATCATTTCATAGTAGTACATGAGTAAATTTTGTTTAACAAATGCAACTGAAAACAATGTCATTGATTATGAATTGAATAGAACCAAAATATTAATGGCATGAATTTAATTTTAAGGATTCATACACATTTGTACACCTGTAAAGTTGTTCATATGTAAATAATTTACGTTTTAGTGCTGTCAATACATCAATATTGTACATTTCAGTGTCTATGGAAAGTAAGTAATTTTACGCGTGGTAGATCTAAACCTTACATAAAATACACATGAACAATCATTAGATCATGTTGCATATTGCTTTTATACAACATTTCAATAAAGTTAACAGTGATTAACTTACTTTTCAGACACAATTTCCAGCAAGAAATTAAATTTTCCATTGAGAGACATATTTACTCCCTAATTTAAAAAAAAGAATGCTTCAGCGTCCTCGTGAAGGACGTGAACAGGTTAAATTGAATTCAAGGGGCTTATTATAAGTATGATTCATAGTTTATGTCAAATTCTTAAATTTAATCGAATTCAATTACAATAAACACTACAGTGCTGTTACAAGAATCTAAAGATGCATTTAGATGTATTTACACAGACTGTTTAATGCAGCTCAGAGGTTGCTGATTTACATTGCATGAAATAAACAATGTTATGAGATTGTTATTAAATATAAAAATTTGAATATAGAAATATGAAATGATGGAATAAAAATTGACACTTAACTTATAGAATAGAGCAAAAACAGACAACAGTGACAATATTGTGTCCAAAATTGAAGTCACTTAATATTAACGTGTATTGAACTGTGGTATAATGTCAATATCACATTTGCAATCCTGCTGACATTTGGGACAAACAGCACTTAAATTGATATTACTTAACTATACCATATTTTATCAATATAAAAATAAGAACTCATACAAGGGGCATTTTTTGGGGGCATTTTAAATAATTTTAGGGGCATTTTATATAATTATGGTGTCCGTTTTGCTGATTTCTGACCCTGATTTCAGTTACCTTGTGTATTTATGCACTGCCAACCACCACTGAACATCTACGAGCAACACACAGTAATGGTGTTCATAAATGAAAGTGTTTTTGAAAGAATCAGTTCAATGAATGATTCAATGACTGGCAGTCAAAATGTCTGTCTGGAACAGAAACATAGACAAGTGATCCAGACAGTGAAAAGGTGATTCAAGGAGCAGAACTAACCGTTGTATAATGTATAATAATGTATAATATTAATAAGTAAAAACATTTTTATATAACATTAGGCTCGCTGTACCTGAGTTGGGCTGTCCATGCTTCCCTGGCCTGGCTGATTCCCAGCCATCTACTGACTTCACTTCCAAAAGGTAGGATCCCTTGGTCTCACGGTCAAACACAGCCTCTGTATAGATGGTTCCCAGCTCAGGATCAATGCGGAAATACTGATAGTCTCCACTTCGGTCATTCAGTAGAGAGTATGAAATCTGAAACCAAAAAAAAAAAAGAAAAAAAAAGATAAGAACAAATTAGGTGAAACATTTCATTAATTAAAACCAGTCTTCCGGTGTACGTCACAGCTTATGCCTATGTGTATGTGTGTTTAAGTGTACTCCACCTCATCTGATCCCATGTAATTAAACAATTCAGCTTTCTCCTCATAACTTATTCACCCAGTGCTCTGAGCTAATGCTGATACCTCCTGTTGCTTGTTCTGCCAGTAATGCCTGTAACGCACATTGGCAACTTCCCAGCAGGTAAAGCAGAAATCAGGGCCATTCAAGTTAAGAATAATGAAGCTAATCTAGATAGCCAAAACCATTGAATTGATGAAGAGGTGCCAACTGCTGTTTCAACAAGCCCCAAACAACAATTATCAGACAAGCTGCTCTGAATGGCCACACTAAACCAGCATGATGTGGGTATTAAATGATGTCCTGCCGGCCGCATTAGGGCCAACAGCACAAATAACAGGCTGAATTAAATGTAAATGGCATAATAAAATGATTGCAGGGGTCAGGTTAATAAAACATACAACAAACCCCATCTGGCACAAAAGGGGCTGTGTATGTGATGGGGGTTTTGTAAGAGTAAAAGAATGATATTATGATTAAAATGATATATTAGAATGATTATGATTAGAATGATATATAAGAATGATACATAGCATCAGCAATTCAGACAGCTGTTGAAAGGCCCCTCTAAAAGGAAGAGAGGAAGAAAAAATACTAACAACCAAAGAAAGGAACATTTCACCGGCCAACAGAACACACAACCTTTTTTAAAAAATAAATAAATAAACAAACAAACAAACAAGCAATTAAAAAAATCAGCTTATATTCAGCAAGAACACGTTAAATTGATCAAGCGAGTGATCAGTTAAGACTATGACTATTTCAAGTAAATTCTTTTCTTTTGAACATTCTACTCATCAAAGAATTCTAAAAAACAAAAAAAAACAAAAAACAAACAAACAAACAAACAAAAAAAACTCACAACTGTATTCAACATTGTGTTTCAACATTCCAACATTAAAAAAAAGTTTCTTGAGAACCAAATCATCATATTACAATGATTTCTGAAGGATCATGTGACACTGAAGACTGAAGTAATGGCTGACGAAAATTCCGCTTTGCCATCACATAAATAAATTACATTTTAAAATATATTAAAATAGAAAACAGTTATTTAAAATTGTAATAACATCTCAGAATATTACTGTTTTACTGTATTTAGTTTTTTGATCAACTGCAGCCTTGATGAACATAAGAGACTTCTTTACTAAAATCAAACTTTTGAAGTTTATAGTGTAAAATGATATATAGAATGACAGACTGAATGTTTCTATTACTGCTATTCTATTTTAAAAAAAAAGTGATTTTTTTAAACAAATCTCTGAACAGAATGTGTGCAGTACAGAATGTTATTTATGTACACAATAAATAAATCTAAGATGCATACCATGTTTGCCTTCCCACTGAAATATGGCAAATATACTGCAGAGAAACAGTAGTCAGTGTTTTTATCAGTATAAATAATCTAGTTTTGGAGGTCATAGTGAGATACAGTGAATAGATTATTCTATTCATTCTTAGTTAAAGCATGGTTGTATCACAGACTTTTTTTTCCTTTTTTTTATTTATTTTATTTTACAGATTTTTCAATAGTGAGCATAATGCTTTGTATAGTGCATATGTACAGTGTCTTTACAGATTCATTCACATACGGAGGGTGCCGCAGGGAATAGCTAATTCAATTGAAAAACTCCATTTCATACCTTCCCATTCAGCCCCAGGTCAAGATCATTGGCTGACACCTGAAGAACTAGAGTCCCAATTTCCGCCCCTTCAGTCACAGATGCCTCGTATATGGAGGAGGTGAAAAACGGAACGTTGTCATTGACATCTGTGAACAGCAGACAGCCACACAGTCACATTATAATTAAAACAGCTCCATATCGGTGGACCCTGGTGGGATACCTTTTATAGAACTTGACAGACAATTGATATAACACTTTTCATCAGTTGTTGTTGCATAAAGAAAGACTTTCAGATGGCTTTGCTGTAGATCTGTTCCACACTGATATGAACTCAGGCTCTCTGTCATTCAAAGAAACTGATTAATGTGACCTTGGTTGCAAAGAACAGATAGTTAATAAGACATTCATGTGAATCAATATCTTTGCATCATATAATACTTGTATGTTTTCCAGCATTAACACAACAGTTTGGATTCTTATATGCAGAGAGTCAGTCATCTGACTATGAAGACACAGAAATATCCTTTGGTAGCTTGAGGGAAATTAAAACTCTGGCTTTCCATCAGAACAAATCAGACTTATCTAAACTCTGACATTATGTCTTATCTAAGCCTTATTACATTAGTGGATTCTGTGTGTTCAAGAGGAAATTAATACCAAGACTACTCTGCTAAAATGTGCTTCTTTCAGTACTAGAAGGGACATGAGGACATTGGAATTTAGGGTAAGATCTTTAATGGGTTGAATGATTCCAGACACTAATCACCATCTGATGCACTTTGGGGTTTTAATTTTCTATCAGCCAAAGCCGTAAACCATGAATTAAACAGGAAGGCCAAATCCATTACAACCTCCTCCCTCCAGCACTCCCTCGTTTCACTCTGCCTCGCTCTCTATCCCTCTCTTTTAGACACTGTACTGACCGTACTCTTAAATGGAGAAAGAAGCACTGATGTAAATAAGTCAGAAGGAACAGAACAGATTAATTATTTGTCCGTGGCTTATGCTGAAATGATCCTGATCAGGTGCAAGTGTCCTGCTCCAATAACTCCAGATGCATTATCATACATCTTGTAAGTACTGTAACTGTAGCTAGATCATTATTAAGAAACAGTCATAACTAGGGGAGAGCAAGGGGTTCATTCATGAAGAGAGAGCTAGATTAACACTGCGGGGCAATCTGTAAATTACAGGGGGAAGTGGCTAGACTTCCTGCAGTGGAAGAGATGAACACAGAGGAATACTTAAGTAGAGGAGAACAGACAGGGTGGGATGAAATAAAGGCTATTAAAGAGTTGTGTCGCATTCTGCAGTAATCAGAGTTTAAGAGCGTGAATGGATTATAAAAAGAAATTAACAAGTGTAAGGACAAGGAACTGGAATTAAAACAAGAGATAGATTAAAAGCTGTCATTTTAAATGTGATTAAAGTGTAGATATAAATACACTTCCTTGTGAATTGCTTTGATAAGAAATAAGAAAGTTGCTTTTAAGAATATAAATGGTTTGTAAACAAGCTTGGAAACCAACAGCCACACAGTGACTACATGCACAGTTCACTGTTAATTTTAATCAGTTCAACCCAACTGCAAATTGTCTAGATGTGATGTTTATACTCAAACTCTGGAATTCAGTGAAAATATCCACTTACATCACATGTATTCTGAATATTATCTTTGAGCATGCTAAGAGCTGCATTTCATGTAAACGCTACTCTTCAGATTTCATTATATTCAACATTGTGTATTTCATTAGGTTCTGACAGATACATCAAAGCCATGTTGAGATGTTTCTGGTCTACGTAATATCTATATCATGTTCATTATTTTAATTAGTTTCTAACCCCATGCATAGAGTTGTCCTTCACTGCACTGCTTGTACATACAGAAGAAGGTACTTTTGAATCTGATCTTGGTTCAAAGGTTTACATGGAAATAACTTTCTATTCAATGGTTTATATAATCGGACTGAGCTAAATCAGTTTACATTAAAGGGTTAGTTCACTCAAAAATGAAAATTCTGTCATTAATTACTCACCCTCATGTCATTCCACACCTGTAATGTGTTCTTTCATCTTCGGAATACAAATTAAGATATTTTTGATGAAATCCGAGAGGTATATAATTCGTCCATAGACAGCAATTTAACCACCACTTTCACGGTCCAGAGAGATACTAAAGACATTGTTAAAAAAGTCGATGTGACTGCAGTGGTTCAACCTTAATTTTATGAAGCGACGAGAATACTTTTTGTGAGCAAAAACAAAACAAAAATAAGAACTTTATTCAACAATATCTTCTCTTCAGTGTCATTCTCATATGCTGTTTACATTCAGCGCTTCCAGGTTCTACATCAGAACGCCAGGCTCCTGCGTCAGTATCACACAAATGCGTTGTGCTGCTCACGTGAACAACGTTGGCCAATACTGGGCTGGCGTTCTGACGTAGAACCTGGAAGCGCTGAACGTAAACAGCGTACGAGAACGACACAGAAGAGAAGATATTGTTGAATAAAGTTGTTATTTTCATTTTGGTTTTGCTTAATTTGTGTTCTGAAGATGAACGAAGGTCTTACGGGTGTGGAACGAGATGAGGGTGAGTAATTAATGACAGAATTTTCATTTTTGGGTGAACTAACCCTTTAAAGTGTCCCTATTTTGCATTTTCAAATACCTTTCATGCAGTGTGTAATATAGCTGCTTGTGAATGTAAAAGGTCTGCAAAGCTTTAAAGATCAAAGTGCACAACAAATAAAGTTATTGTCACCTAAAAGAAATAATAGATTCTGAACTGCCTGAAATAAGTCGTTAGCAATTCCAGTCTCACTTCCTGTTACAAACCGACATCACCATTATGAAAATGTAACCATTATGCAAATGTGTTACAAACCTACATAGGTTTGTAACACATATGCATAATGCCAGCCTATGGTCTTCATTGGCTGCCCGTGAACAACGTCTACTTTGACGCACCCTTAACCACTGCAGTTTGTGTTCTCAACATGTCGATAAGGCACTGTTTTTTGTGCTGTGAATCCACTTTGCATGCACTCCAAAAGGAAGAGGACTCATTAGTTAACATGAACTAATAATGAACTGCACTTATACAGCATTTATTAATCTTTGTTATTGTTAATTTCAACATTTACTAATACATTATTAAAATCTTGTTAACATTAGTTAATGCACTGTGAACTAACATGAACAAACAATGAACAACTGTATTTTCATTAACTAACATTAACAAAGATTAGTAAATACAGTAACAAATGTATTGCTCATGGTTAGTTCATGTTAGTTAATACATTAACTAATGTTTAACTAATGAACCTTATTGTAAAGTGTTACTGTTTTTCCATTTTGGTTGACATACTAATACACTGCACATATACACTGCCATTAATAAGTGTAACATGTTTCTCATGACAACCTCTCATATACTGTAGATAACCTTTACCTGTAATGTTTATGTGAACAGTAGTGAAGGCTGCCAGGGGCACAGGAGCCACGTTCTGAGCTCGAACCCTAAGCATGAAGTTACGGGTGGTCTCATAATCCAGGGGCTCTGCAACAAGTATAGAGGCGGAGCCATCTTCACGATTTGGGGTTAGGTAGAATCGAACAGGCATGTTGCTCTCTGGCACCAATCCATCCTCCAAGTTATAAGTCACCCTCGGATCACCCAGCGGAGAAGTGGCCTTGATAGTCTGAAAGAGGAAAATTGGTTTAATATTCATATATACACTACCGTTCAAAAGTTTGTGGTGAGAAAGATTTGAAAGAATTAATAATATGATACATTAAATTGATCAAAAGTGGCAGTAATGACTTTTACATTGTTACAAAAAAATATATTTTTTAAAATAAATGCTGTTCTTTTGATCTTTGTATTCATCAAAGAATCCAGAAAAAAGTATCACGTTTTCCCAAAAATATTAAGCTGTGCAACCATTTTCAAGATTGATGATAATAATAAATTTTAAATAATATTATTGTTTCACCTAATATTCATATATTTAAAATACTATACTATAGAGTACCTATAATCTGTCTATTATTTAAAAAAAAAAAAAAAAAATGCAATGTTATAAAAAGGAAACTTCAGCTGAACACAGCAGGTTGATTTTTTTATTAACTAACATTAACTTCAGCCAATAATGAGTTGCCGTTCTGACGTAGAACCTGGAAGCACTGAACAAAAAGTATTCTCGTCGCTTCATAAAATTAAGGTTGAACCACTGCAGTCACGTCGACTATTTTAATGATGTCTTTAATACCTTTCTGGACCTTGAAAGTGGTGGTTAAATTGCTGTCAGACAGCTCTCAGTTTTCATCAAAAATATCTTAATTTGTGTTCCAAAGATGAACGAAGGTCTTACGGGTGTGGAACGACATGAAGGTGAGTAATTAATGACAGAATTTTCATTTTTGGGTGAACTAACCCTTTAACAAACGAGACCTTATTGTAAAGTGTTACCCAAATAACATTTAAATACAAGATCAATTAAAATGAGAACAGAAAGCATAATCTCAGAGCAGTTCTCTATTTTTATATGTATTTATTTATTTATTTTTTTGTCCTTTGTTCCACCTTACACTATTTATTTATGCTGCTCTTCATAAAATGCTCATCTGCCTTAATAATGGTCTTAATGGCAATAATATATTCCAGGAAATTCTGCAAATTAATGCTTTCAGTGCATTTGTAATTGTAATCAAATGAAAATGAAAAAAAAAAAAAAAAAAACACATCCATAAATAAATTATCCAATGACTCAGTTATTGGCTGACTTCCTAAATAGCGAATGTAATGAAGCAGCGTCCTTAAAATTTGAAGCAGAGATTCAGATGATTCATGGCAGGGATACAGAAGCACTGGTTGAAGTGGGGACTAGATAATCCTAGAGCATCTTACCATTAGTTTAAATGGACTATGTGAGTGTGTGTGTACGTGTGTGACTCTGCACTTGTGGATGTGTTTTGTGACAGGCTGTGTGAAGACTCGGTGTGGTCGAGCAGAAAGCACAGACTGTCAGTTGTAACCGCCAGTACATGACAGTAAAGTCGACAGTGTCTGGGAACTCAAGCCCCTCAAGGAATACCCACAACCTTATTGTGGGATTAAAACTTATCCACATCCATCATAGCATTCCTTCAATGCACACATGAAAGACATAGTCATTAATGAAGTGCCTCACAGGTGTACCTCAAAGGGCAAAGTAATAAATCACTTAGCAGAAGCTTTATGTTTGTTTTGCCTCCTGCTTTTGGTCCTGCATTCACAGTATACTTAGCATTAGTGAAATCGACATCTTTATGTAAAAAATATCTGTGGAATCACTGAAATTCACAGCTTTTTACCCCGTATGACTGTGATCCTGTTATTAATTGAGGTAAAAAGAAGACATACATCTACATAACTGACATACAGTTGTGGTCACAATTATTGGCACCCTTGGAAAATATGATCAAAGATGACTATAAAAATAAATCTGCATTGTTTATCCTTTTGATCTTTGATTCATAAAATGAGCAAAAATCTAATCTTTCATTGAAGGAAAAGAATTGAAAGTGGGGCGAAAATCACATTATTAAATAAATGTTTTTCTCCAAAACACGTTGGCCACAATTATTGGCACCCCTCGAATTTTTTTTTATTAAAATATCTCTGAAGTATATTCCCATTCATATTTACATATTTTTAGCACACCAGGGTGATCATGAACATGAAATTGTCCAGCCATGACTTCCTGTTCCACTGGAGTATAAACATGAGGAAACACAAAGGCCAAATTCCCTTAATCATTCATCACAATGAGAAAAACCAAAGAATATAGTTCTGATGTGCAGCAAAAGATTGTTGAGCTTCACAAAATAGAAAGTGGCTGTAAGAAAATAGCTAAACCATTCAAAAAAAATCCCCATTTCCACTATCAGGGCAATAATTAAGATGTTCCAATCAACTAAAGATGTTACAAATCTGCCTGGAAGAGGACGTGTGTCTGAATTGTCCTAACGCACGGTGAGGAGGAAAGTTTGAGTGGCCAAAGACTCTCCAAGGATCACAGCTGGAGAATTGCAGAGATTAGTTGAGTCTTGAGTCTCAGAAAGCCTAAAACGTATTATCAAACAGCACCTACATCCCCACAAGTCATTTGGGAGGGTTACAAGAAAAACCCTCTGCTCTCATCCAGAAACAATATCCAGCATATTCAGTTGTCAGACACGACTGGAACTTCAAACAGGACCGGCTTCTATGGTCAGATGAAACTAAAAAAATAGTTTTTTGGCAGCAAACCCACCAGATGGGTTTGGTGGACACATGGATAAAAAGTACCCCATGCCCACGGTTAAATATACTGCTGGATCTTTAATGTTGTGGGCCTATTTTTCTGCTGGAGGTCCTGGACATCTTGTTCAGATACTTGGTATCATGGATTCCATCAAATACCAACAGATAAAAAAATCAAAACCTGACCGCTTCTGCTAGAAATCCATTAATGGGCCGTGGTTGGATCTTCCATCAGGACAATGATCCAAAGCAAACATCAAAACCAACACAAAAATGTGTCACTGAGCACAAAATGAAGTTTCTGCCATGGCCGTCCCAGTCTTCTGACCTGAACCCTAAAGAAAATGAGTGGAGTGAACTGAAGAGAAGAAGCACCAACATGGAGCTGGGAATCTGAAGGATCTGTAGAGATTCATGAAGGAATGAAGGAATGGTCTCTGATCTCTTGTCAGGTGTTCTCCAAACTCACCAGGCATTATAGGTGAAGACTCAGAGCTGTTATCTTGGCAAAAGGAGGTTGCAAAAAGTATTGAATAAAAGGGTGCCAATAATTGTGGCCAATGTGTTTTGGAGAAAAACATTTATTTCATAATGTGATTTTCCCTCCCACTTTCAATTCTTTTCCTTCAATGAAAGGTTAGATTTTTGCTAATTTTATGAATTAAAGATCAAAAAGGATAAACAATGCAGATTTATTTTTACAGTCATCTTTGATCACATTTATCAAGGGTGCCAATAATTCTGACCACAACTGTATCTGTAGAACTCTAGTAGATTATAAGTGTTCAGCGTTATGTTAAGTACATACCACAACTGGAGTGTCTCTGACAGTGTTTTCAGGTATGATGACCTCGTATTTGTCTTTCTCCCACTGTGGAGGCTGGTTCTTCACATTAGTGATGGTGACTGCCAGCTCGACTGAACTGCTCCGATTCCCTCCATCTGTAGCAATGATCTGCCTGCTGATGTAGGTCCTCTGGAAACAATCAAACACATTAATTTACACGTCAAATACGATTTACGAAATACGAAAATCGGAAATTTGAAAATATACTAAGACAACAGTTTTTAAACTGGAGCCCAGGGTGAAATATTTGAATTTAAAAAAAGACATCTGACATCCCTAAAAAATTTTTGTATAATTTGATAATATTGCTGTTTCAAAGTGTATAAAAACAAAAATCATGAGATTAATAGCAGTTTGTTTTATTCTATTGACAGTATTACATAATACTATATGATGAAATACACAAATCTCAATACAGAAATCCCAGTACTACAACAACAAGGATGACCTTTAAATGGAACTGTGTCAAGTGTGTCAACACAACAGATAGATACATCATTGTATTTGTTGTCATCTCACTGCAGATGCATGTGTAAATCACTGATGTTGTGCATTCACTGCGTTCTGCTTCGTATAGCAGGCCATCTGCATGTAGAATGATGGGAAATGACAGCTAAACAATTTTCACCCACTCGCTGTATTCGCACAAAGAATGTATAGAAATGCTCAAACACAGAGAAACAAAACCTCACCATATACACCAGCCGACACAAGACCTTGGTAGTCATAGCAACAGTTACAAAAGTCTCTTGTCAAAGGTGGTCCGATATCAGTGGCTTTTAAACCCAAACACCTACTCACGCACACACAAACACCCCATCAATTATCACTATTAATGCTTAAACAAGTCTTTTGTAAGGTTATTTCAGACATCAACTTCACAGAAACAAGCAGAATCCATAAAAGACCTTGTTACCACCCAATCAATCATCTGAGTGCTGTGAGAAACTGTTGTGGACCTGCTAAATCATTCACAATGCAGCATCTTAAAACTTCACACAAGAACTATATAATATTCATGATACAAGTTCATTTTTGGATCTCTTCCCACACACCTCAAACTCCTGCCCTCTGAGGGTTTAATGATGAACCATTCTGCTAGAAAGTATTCCTGAGAAAGCTCAAGTCTGAAACTTGCTTTTTAAAACTCTTTGACTGCGTGGAGCACCCACACACATTCAGACAGGTAAACTCAAAATCACTTTACATCTGAACCATCAGGAATTCACCCGGTTCAAACTGAGGCCAAGCTGGCTGTTTGGAGCAGAACTGACCTGTGAGATGGGCTGGTTTACGTAGATCCAGCCAGTGAGTGGATTGACTCGCAGATACTCCGGCTGCTCCTCAGACATGGAGTAAGTGATGGCCGCATTAGTGCTGTAATCATCATCATGTGCAGCCACTCGCAGAAAACTGGTACCGATCATGGTGTCCTCGCGCAAGAAGTCTATTAGAGGGAAGACTCTGATTATTTAACATGCACTGGAAACACTATTCTGCTGGTGCAAAGACAAAAGGCTTTGATAACTGTAATATCCACTGATCCTAAGAAAAAAAAAAAGACTGATTAACCCTTGGCTAACATCTAGTTGGTCAAACTAGTTCTTAAGACACTTAAGAACTATATTAAAAAAATTCACCCAAAAGTTCACCCAAAAATGAAAACACTGTCATCAATTACTGGCCTTGTTTATGCAACTCTGTCCAGACACTGTATGATAAATCCCTCAAGTACCATAAGGAAAACCATAAAAAGCCTGTGTTGCACATTAGAATCCTGGATGTCATGAAAATGCGAGGCATGTGTTTTAGTTTTAAGCTGTTCAGTTGCAATGTATTGAAAGAAATCTGTTCTGAAATGTTTTGAACAGAGAGAATTTTTTAGTGGTTGTTTTGCAATTGACTGTCAAGCAAGTCATCCCTCATTTTTGTGTTTGATGTAGACAGACAAATTTGTATGTATATATATATATATATATATATACGTACATATATACAGCACTGTGCAAAAGTCTTAGGCCACCATTAGATGTAGTTTTAGCAATGATATAATGATATAATGACCATACACAATTATTTCTCACTCAGTAAACTTGTATGCAGTATTAAAAAACTCAATTGCATTAGCTTGATCCATCTTGAAAAATACTGTTTTTTGTCAGGTCACACTAAATACTGATTTTTGCTTAAAGCTGCAGTCCATAACTTTTTTTTGGTTAAAAAATATTCAAAATTAATTTTTGATCAAGTACATAACCAGTCAGTGTTCAAAACTATCTCCTTACCTTAGCCCGATTCACAATGGTAAGCTTGTAATAATGTTTCCTAATTCGGGTGGTACTGGTGGGTTTCCACGGGAAATTCGTGCATGGAGCCATTCGTCTTTGCGTCATTATGTCACGTCTGTTTACATAAAGAACGAGTCCCAGCTAGCAGGTTATGGCATGTGAGGATGCTACAGGCGGTGGATCATTTATAGACTTTTCTCACAGCAGCTGCAATAATTAAACGTATCATTTTGATGGCGGATTGTAATCCAGAAAAGTCCAAATGACAACCATCAGTGACAACTGGAGATTCACCCGTAGTCAAAAGCAAAAGACTTCGGAGTGCGGAGTGGCTACAGAAATTGAAATCTACAGATAATGCTAATACACGCTAAATACACATTGTTCTCAAATTGTTAATGTTAACAACATCAGCATTGTGTTATTAAGTATAACAATAATAATAATTTGCATGGTTTGACGTGATCTGAGCTAAGCGATCGTTAGCAGGGTTTCTACAGGTTTCATCAAATCTAATTTAATGCTTTTTAATGCCAATTTTTTTTTTTTTAATGCCATATAAATATATATATATATATATATATATATATATGCCGCTAAATGTCGATAGATGACGACATACGGCAATTAGAAAATTCATCATGTCATTGTTGTATTCACATTCTGCCAAGTGTCAGCTCTTTACATTTGTTTGCTTCTCTGCTGCTACCCTTTTGCTCACATAATATATTTTAATACAGCCAAATTCCCAATAAAATTGTTTCATCTATATATTTTTTCCTGTTTTTTTTGTCAGACAATATGAAATGGTGACTGAAACGTGGCCCATTAAGATTACATACAGGGCTCGACATTAAGCCTTGTCACGTGGACACACATAAATCGGTCATTCACTTGTACGAGTAAAACAGTTGCTTGTGTGGAAAAAAAATAGTATTTTTCTTGTGGTGGAAATATAAATTCTGAAATTTCCTTTCAGAATATTGCAGCTTTGACATATGTGAATCTGCATATTTTTGATTGATTACAACTGCATTAAATAACGTTATGGGATTGTTTTAAATATTGTTTGAAAATACAAATATGAAATGTTGGGGGGGAAATGATACTTTTAAAAATTAAACTAAACAACCAGTAGGTGGCGGCAAGTAACCATATTAATGAGTGGATCATTGATTTATTCATTCAAACGATTCATTCAAATGGCTGATTCATTCAAGAATGAGGCAGTTGTTTATGAATGGGTCATTGAATCTTTGACTCAACCGATTTGTTCAAAACGCTGAATCATTCAGTAATGAAAACAAGGCTGGCACAAGAGTGTTAGGCTTACTGCTGTGATCTTTGTTTGAAACTATTTTCGCTGATAAAATAGAACAAAAACAGTCAATGTTCCTTCTAAAATGTAAGTGGCTTAATATTAATTACTTGTTAATTGAACTGTTGTATGAAATCAGTGTCACGTTTTTAATCATGATGGTAGCCTATTTAGGAAAACAACTTGGTTGTGTGGTTTTGCTTACCAGTATCAAGTTATAAAAACTCTACATTTTGAATTTTTACCGCAGTATGTTTAACTGAGTTTCTTTTTGTGTGTGCTTCGCTCGTGTTTCCATTTCTCCTCCAGATGCTGCGTGAGCCTCAACAGCGCAACCTTGTTACCATCAGTACATTATACAGACTATTATTATCCACTATCGATCGCCACTTACACTAAATGTAGCAAAATCAGTCATTCTCGCGTTTTGGTGATTCCCAAGTTGCTGTTTTTTTTTTTTGGGGGGGGGTATTGACGTTTTAATCAGGTCCTTGTCCGGTCGGGAAAGTAAAGGTCGAGCCCTGACATGTTATTACAACACTAAAATCCTGATTTACAGTCGAGACATTGTCTGACAAAATCACCATACACATAA